>NC_139219.1:207180209-207350209 GCF_055691185.1 Crinia signifera
TTGGGTGCAAAAAATAATTTATTCCAAAGTTTCGGGGCGTGTTCCCCCCGTTCTCAAGGATACAGTGCAACAAAGAAATACAAACTAGACGGTTTAAATACCCAAATACAAATGTGCATACTCACGGTGTCTCAGCAGGGATCCGGCTGCCCGGCGTCTGCCCGTACTTCCTGTGAATCCGGAAGTGTGTGGGTGGAGAATGTAGCCCTGACGCGTGTAGTACATTGCAGTCGCGTCTCTCTGGCTTGTTGCCAGGCTACCGTTGCCAGGGTGATGATGCTGGCTAGGGGTGGAGAGTGGACACGCCGGGCTCACCGTTCTCCTGGCCGAGACTCTGTTAAAAAACATAAAGAAATTACACTGTATTTCTTTATGTTTTTCAACAGAGTCTCGGCCAGGAGACCTGCATGCCCGTAAAAGCATAGTCTGCTGTGAGCCTTAGACCAGATAGCATGACTGGAATAAAACATTGATGTGATAGCTATATGTATTGTAGCCATTTTCAGCGATAGTGTCAGGACCTGCAGAACAGTGGGGTCCCGTGAAGGGGGCTGCAGGCTTAAATGCATTGATCAATTCATGAACCAAATCTCCACTATTTATTATCAGTTAATTTAGTGTGTGCAGAGCCCCTACAATGTCTGTTTAAACAATGTGGTCACAAGCCATAGGGCATCCCAAAACTAGGAAAGGTGAGTGCCGATGTTTAGTGCATATATTGTTTATTAGATTAATTTTTTAAATTAGTCTTATTGTGGTCACATTCTCTCATGCGCCATGTTTTAGCTAAGACTCCATAGCTTTTGTTAACCATTTCCCTAGATGATTAGAGACAGGTGTGTTGGTAACTGCTCACATATAAAAGCACAGTCTGCTGTGAGCCTTAGACCAGATAGCATGCCTGGAATCAAACATTGATGTTATAGCTATGTGTATTGTAGCCATTTTCAGCGATAGTGTTAGGACCTGCAGAAAGGTGGGGTCCCGTGAAAGGGGCTGCAGGCTTAAATGCATTGATCAATTCATGAACCAAATCTCCACTATTTATTATCAGTTAATTTAGTGTGTGCAGAGCCCCTACAATGTCTGTTTAAACAATGTGGTCACAAGCCATAGGGCACCCCAAAACTAGGAAAGGTGAGTGCCGATGTTTAGTGTAGGTATATATATATATATATATATATATATATATATATATATATATATATATATATATATATATATATATATATATATATAGATCCCACAACAAATGGGAAAACCAGCACCAGTCCAGTAAATTAATTAAACAAAAATGTATTTATTGTCACGGCGGACACATATCAGGATTAGCATGAAATCATGTCAGCATAAACACCCAACAGGCTGTACTTCACATTCTCTAGGCTGCTAAGTACAGCCTGTTGGGTGTTTATGCTGACATAATTTCATGCTTATCCTGATACTGTATGTGTCGTCCGTGACAATAAATACATTTTTGTTTAATTTACTGGACTGGTGCTGGTTTTCCCATTTGTTGTGGGATCTATTACTATTTGTATCATTGACCTGAACACGGTCATCTATTCACATTGTGAAGCTGGTGCGATATCTTCTATCAAAATATATATATATATATATATATATATACATATATATAAATATATTTATATATAAGTGTATATATATAAAATATACAGATGGAGCCAGTCTCCCTCTTGCTGGCGAATCGCCAGATTGTCTCCGCTGGTGATCCACCACGCGCGTGTGTCTCACACGCACGCTCGTCTCAGTTTACGGGCGGCGGGGCGACGGGAACCCTGTCCGTCTCCGCTTCAGGGTGACGGACAGGGTTAGGTGGGAGAGCAGGGAGGCGGTGGGGACCCCGGGTGACCGCCGGCAAGCCGGCGGGGACCCGGGGGAAGCGCCGTCGGAAGGGGACGCGCGCGCATCTCATGCGCGCGTCTCCATTCGTAGATCAGATGGCGGCTGACAGGGTTGGCGGCTGGCGTTTCTTCCGCCATCCCCTGCAAAGCTGGGAACAGCTCCATCTGTACACAGCACTATATACTGTATAGGCCCTCATTCTGATTGATTCATTTAGATACACATCCGCATGCAGCCAAGTGAACGAACCGCACATGGACACGGGCAGCGAAAGGCACGCCTATAAGACCGGCAAACCCATTTGTTTACCTCAAAAGGCAAAGGGGATTGGCATACTCCCGCACGTACACTGACATGTTCACACGGGGCTCAGTATGTCTGCTCGGACATCCAGTATGTAGCCGAGCGAACAGGCTCTGCGGGTGTTTCACACGTCACAGCCCGAATTGGCTCGGAAGTAATATCCAACCCATTAACCAATTACCCTCATTTTATGGTGTTTATTGCATTCCATTTATTAATTGCCTTCCCCAATTACTAATTAACCCTTATGAGAAGATAGATGTGTGTAATGTGATCACAACATCATGGTTTTGTTTGCATGCAAGTATGAGAATTGACACATGTCGAGTTGTTGTAATTGTATGTACTATTGTGCCAACATGACAGGCACACTTGTGTGTTAAGGTTGCAGATTTGGAAATGCCACATAATAGCAGTTAAGAATGCTGGTGCAATTGTGGGGAAAAACAATAAAATATATAAGCAGTCATGTAGCTACGTGCCACGGTGCCCGGAGCAAGGGCATGATTCGCCGCCCCCCCCCCTTCCCCCGATTTGTAGTGGGCGGGGCCCTTGCAGGGTGATTCAAGTATCAGACTGGCAATATTAGATTGTAAGCTTGCGAGCAGGGCCCTCCTACCTCCATGTCGGTTTGTATCTACCCAGTTTGTTTAAGCACTGTTGTTTCCAATTGTAAAGTACAACGGAATATGCTGCGCTATATAAGAAACTGTACCTAAATAAAATAAATAAAAATAATAATAATAATAATGTTGAAGTAACACTTGCAAACATATACATATGAATGGTGTCCTGTCACTTGATGCTATTGTATTTATGTTTGAATAAGCAGATGCTTCTCAGTGGGCTGTACAATAATGCTGCTGTGACCTCGGGTTGGTGACAGGCACCTGGGTAGAGTGGATATCTCTCCCTTCTACAGAGCTGATTGCCACGACGGCAGATCAGGGGACAAGTGGGTGATTCTGCTGTGACTCCAAGTAGATGGCAGGGGCAAACGCAGCATTTGCAAAGGGGGGTTTCTAGAGATAGATAGATAGATAGATAGATAGAGGTGGATAGTTTTTATCAACTAATCATAGTATATAAAAAATATTTGAACCAGTTTATACTTAAAAAAAACCTGCATTTTCTATAAAGGTAATGCAGTAAGCAAGAACAATAAAGAGTACACTTTAATATCACTGTATATACATTAGTGCAGGGAACCTGATGTCAGCTGCTGCTGCTGCAAGGGTTTCCTGGTCCGTGCAGTAATCATTCTGTCTGCCCCCTGAAGTCCGGTCTGGCAGAGAGAACATGGAGGCGGAGCTTGGAGCCCAGGGCACTGCAGAATGAACAAGAGCTCGCCTCTGTGCAGAGAAGTTAGCCAGCTGCTAGCCCAGCAGGTGAGAGACTGCAGCGCGGTGCAGGGAAGTGCCTGACACTTCCACTGCTAACAGTGTGCACTGTCCCCTCAGCCAGACTCCGAGGCCTGTGTGTATTTCATAGCACAGAGAGCTCTGCTAACAGTGCTCTCTGTGCTGGCAGCCCTGATCGTCGGTGAAGCTGTCACAGTAGAGAAGGAGACAGAGCTGTCTCAGTCTCAAAAAAGACAAGGTAAATTGTGCCGCCGGGTAGATGGAGTGAGTGCCCTGGTTCCCTGCTAACAAATGTAATGAGGCGCACCAAGTTAAACTATCGAGATCTGCTGGGAAGATCAGGGAGTGGGCGGGCAAGCAGGATGGGCGAGCCGGCAACACAGCTTCCAGTGCACGGCTCCGGCACCAATTGATCTATCTGCGCCTGGAGCACGTGCTCCACCGGCTCCGCCCTCCCTACGCCCCTGTATATAAGAGATAGGAATGCGTACCAAATTTACCAAAGTGTAAATGGTTAAACTGCAACACGCTTCCCGTGTGGATGCCATGTAGTTAGTTAATTGATTAATGAGAGAAAATTGTATGCTGCATGGGTCTGCATTGCGTGCAGGTGCATGTATTTTATCAATTTACAGAGCGAATGATTTTGAGCTCGATCAGTCCGAGCGCTCGCCACCATGTAGCCACCACTCCGGTATACCCCCTGGTTACCTCCCAGTTTTGCCCAGTTTTGTGGCCACGCCCATCCATACGCCCACATTATGCCTACTCTGCATGAGTTTGTTCGCTAACATATTTCTACTTGTAAGGTCGCAAGCGTGCGGTTGCTCAAACCTGCACATGCGCCTTGCGAATGGTACACATGCGCAGTGAGCTAAGAAACACTCTGCGTACTAATTCGGATCTGGGCGAGGCAATCAGAATAAGGGCCATAGAGTGGTGTGCATCAATTATACAGTTGTGTCACTTTGACTCACTTCTATTAATTTTAAAGTATAATATAATTATAAAGCGCTTGGCCACACTGTGGGTTCACTCCTGCCTCCCTCTCCGCTATGGTGCTTGCATACATCATGCTCACTGGTGGCTTTATGACATCATGCGTCATGGTGGCTTTATGACACAAGCCCCCGGAGCTGGTACCCGACAGGCACCGGCACTTAGAGCGATATGTCTGCTGTCAATAGCATGTGGAGTGCTGGTGGACACAGGTTATTTTACACCTTTCATCGCAGCACCCAATACACGTGACCCTTAAGCCTCCCCCTCACCTGCGGTCCTGCCATGACTATGATCAGAGCAGACCAAGGCATAGGCATAATAGACAAATTAAGATCCAGTATCCTTTTACACAGTACTCCAGTGTACTCCCTAAAACGGGGCATGATCTATGTAAAAGGGGGTGTGGACTCACAGTTATGTGGCTAATGCAATCCACAACACTCTTTTGTCATTACTATGGGTCCATGCCCAGTGCTCTGTGAGCTGCTGGCATGCTCTTAGTCCCTTTATTTCTTGGGAAAAGGCATTGTTTGCATGTGTATGGCATCTATTCACCACTGCTAAGCAGAGAAGCAAGTGACAGGGGACCTCCCAACTGATTCTCCCCCTGCATCTGTTTTTAGGGGGTTATTCTGGTTCATTCACTCAGATGCTTATTTTAATCCTTGGGAGTGAACCAGATCCCACCTTGCGAATCGTGGTACACTGACTCACCATTCACAAAATGTGTACGTTCACTTTGGCTGCGAAGTGGAACCACTGGTCGTCAACTGCCCCCCCCTGCACCTTTGTCATCGTTCCATTAGCATGAGAATTGCCAGTGTTCTCATTGGAATGCCCATGAAACGCTGGGTGTTCCCATATGCTAATGAGCCGCCCCATCCCAACCCCACCAAGCCCAGCAGCGCCGTGGATACACGCACCATGCGCATGCACAAGGCCAAATCATCCAAAAGAGACCGAAAAAAGAGAGAGGCAAAGTCAGGGAGGGAAGGGAGAGAGAGAAGGGTGATAATTTGTATACTAACCGGAAGCCTGCCAGGATTTTTTTGCATTCTCCAATTATTTTGCATCTCCCAAAAACTGTTTTTTTTTTTTTTTTTATTATTATTATTATTTCAGTAAATTATATTTAGCTTCCAGTTAGGATGTTATAACGGTGTTTAAATTATAGTTTTAAAGGGCACTTACCTTAATTTATAGTGTTTCTAGGTACTTATGTATTATCTGGACTCCCATGTTAAATGCACACCATTTTTTCATACCCCGACTATCCAACTACGCATGGAGTTGATTTTATATAGTGTGGCGAGCGCAGCGAGCCACCGTGCCCGAAGCGTGGTCTCATAAGAAAAACGGGAGTCCAGATATTACATAAGTACCTGTTTCTATTTTAGCAAAGAACTCAAAGGATATGATTTCACTAGACTAATAAATATCATTTACTTTTATATGATTTGCAAAAATGTGAACACTCAGTAACAGTAACAACAGTTAGAAACAGCTGCAAACACCATTAAACCCGTAGGGGAGTATTCAATCCCAAATCCGACTGTTGGGATCTTCCCGACAGTAGGATTCATGGCCATATTGGACAGTTTCTGACTATAACTCAAAACGGCCACTAAATTGTCATAATCAGCCACAAATTCGACAAGTAGCATCCGTTTCTTACAATTCAGATTCTACTTTTTTTTGTAAATGAATGACAGCATTGAATAGGCGAGTGACGCTATTTCCGCTGGCGGAAATACCAGCACCGATTGAATACCTCCCTATATTGGAAAATTCAGTGTTGCAATGGTATTAATACAAATAATCTTTCTAAGATTTCAAAGGTAAAGAAATATTGTAGCACAAAATTATCACATTTTTATTGCATGCCCTGAAACCAGAGAAAAAGAAATTTTACACTAAACTGTTTTGAAATTGTCTAAATGTATTGTTTTGACCGCATATTGACTAAAGCCAAGAAATTGATTTGATTTGACTGCATTATTTCCTTGAGTAATCAACAAAAACAAAGTCAGCAAGCTGTGACAGGCGTACAGGCCCTTATTCAGAATCGTGCGGTACGGCCCGCGTGCGGCCGTACCGCCGATGTTTTTTGTCTGCACATGCGCAGAGGTCATTCTGCGCATGTGCAGCCCCCTTCGCCGCAGACGGATTTCGTCCGCCGCAAAGGGGGCGGATAGGGGCGTGAGGGGCTTCAGCCCCTCATTTCCCTATGTGTACGCCCCGCGTTTCATGGGCGTTCCCATGCAAACGCGGGGCGTATGCATGGTAATGAGGGCATGACGCCCTCATTACCATGACATGGGGGCGGAAAGCTGACGTCGTCGGATGTCAGCTTTCAGCCCCCTTACAAGCTCCCACACGGACGATTGTCCGTGTGGTCTGAGCTTGCGGGAGCTGCCGCGGCGTGCGGGCCTGCCTTCGATGGTCGTCGACCATCGAAGGCAGGGGGCAGCTCCCACCATGGTGGAGGCGTAGCCTCCACCATTTTTGAGCGGATCGCCAGCCGTCCGTGTATGGACGGCCGTGGCGATCCGTCTGGTGGGCGGCCCTTGGTTTGTGCGGTCGGAGCCCCGTGTGCGGCTCTGACCGCACCAACCAGAATAAGGGCCACAATCAGCTGCAATTGAGGGAGCCTGTCATTCTCTCCAGCTAAGAGATACAGTGATAGCAATTTTTCTGTTATCGGGAACTCTTACAAATCAGTGGAAAGATCTCTGCCAAGTGATTTATATGACTTCAGCATCTGTGACAGTAAAAGAAAGAAGGATTCATGTGTTGTATTGCACGACGGTAGTCCTTGAGTTATCAAGTTTTAAATAGAAGAAAATGCAGAATCAATGAGCTGTGGTTGGTACTGGTTAAGCAAAGCTGTGGTTTTCCAACCTGCTTTTATATAGAAGAGAATATAGGTTTGGGTTTGAACCAGCAGCTGGTCATGCCTGATTGTAGGATGGGGGTTGCCACTGGCCACGATGCCTTTACAGCCCCCTCCCCCACCCTCACTGCTCACACGCTGCTTTCTGCTGCTGTCCCGATGCCTGTACAGTGCGGATGACAGGCAGTGGGACCGGCACATGCATAGTATCGACCTCGGTTCTACACAAGCACATGCCCCCAGCTTCTATAGGCTGCTTTGGCTGCAGCCCATAGAAGTTAAACCAGGGTGCCCGCATCTGTACAATGCATGTGACAGGCCCCAAGATTGGCGCATGGTACTGCGCATGCCCAAACTCCAGGTTCTATGGGCTGCATCCAGTCCGGTTCAGTCATATCCAGTATTCAGCTCAACCCGGTCATATCCAGTACTAATTCAGTTCAGCCAGATCTGGAATCCAGTCTAGTTTATCCAGAAATATAGTACATCATTCAGTAACCCACACCAAGTCCCTGGTGTTCCAGTGGTCAGGCCCGGGTTCAACCTCCCAATGGCACTAACTTATGTGTCTAGCAGCTCAGACTTCCAGTAGGAAGACACTGCCCTTCACAAGTAAGCCAATGCAGTTGCATGGAATGCATCTGGCTTCACTACAGATTGACAGATTTTACCTGGGGGTGCTGTAGTCCTGCAGCTCATAGGTGAAAATTGCCACTGGTTTGATCATTTCCTTGTTTTGGGCTTTGGAACAAGAACTGAAAGATGAATTGTCACAAACTATGGGCCTGATTCAGAATTGTTAGCAAAGAAAAACCATGTTGCACTGCAGGTTGGGTAGATGTATAAGGGCATACACACAGCGCCGCTGGGGGGGCACTCCGGTGCTCACCCGCCCCCCGGCTGCTGTATGGGGGGGTACCAGTGATTGCGGTGGCTGGCGGGGGGCGCTCCGGTGCTCCAACGAGCACTGCAACGTTCTGGGGAGGGGGGGGGAGTCGTTGGCAGGGGGTGCAGGCCGCCTTGTCATTTCCGGGGGGAGGGGTGTCGGCCGCCGCCGGTGCCACTCACCTCTCTGCTCCGTGCTCCAAACTGGCTCCCTCCAGTGGCTGGCGCCCTAGGCAAATGCCTAGAGCTGCCTAGTGGTGGCGCCAGCCCTGCATACACATGTTGAGATTTGTGCTTAGCTATTTGTGCTGAGCGATTTAGTGTTGGCAATTATTCATTCCCATACACACAGGGAGATGTGTGCTAACCACAGTGTATTCTCTTTACTTGCTAGGTGATCTGACTAGATATTTAGCGTATGTACTAAATATCTGAGCTGGCGATGGCGACGCGCAGGACACATTTTATTTATTTATTAACAGTTTGTTATACAGCACAGCATATTCTGTTGCGATTTACAATAGGAGACAGTGATAAAGCAAACTGGGTATTTACAAAGGTATGAGGGCCCTGCCCGCAAGCTTACAATCTATATGCGCATGCTGTACACACAGAGCGATTTGTGCTTAATTTCTAAGGGGCCGATTCAGACCTTTCATACAGGTCAGAAATTCGCCCTGTCTCTGATGTTTTGGGTCTGCACATGCGCATGGTCGCCAATGTGCATGTGCAGGACACGGCTGCGAGCGCCATCGTCAAGGTGATCACAGCCTGAGTGACAGACAGGGGTTGTTTGCTGGGGTCTGCCCAGCATTTTTCAGGCATGCTCACAAACACAGTGGGCACGCCCATGGAAACGCGGGTGGACTCTAGCAAACGCAGGCGTGGCCCTACCTGCCTTAGGCGGGCGGAAGACTTTACATGTCATCAGTGCCTGCCCCAAATTCGTCAGGAAGCGTCCATCAGAAAAATAAGTATGGGCTTACTTTTTATTAGGAACAGAGGAACAATCATTAGATGGTGAGTAACCATCGAATGATTTCTCCTCTGTGCGGGCGGGTGTGCAGGCGTACACATTTGCTCATATCGTAGGGTGGGGATTGAAGCGGCAGGGGGGTGGGAGGGGTGTGTGCATTTGACGGGGTAAATGCACACCCCGTCAAAGGCAGCGAATATACGTAGCCTAGCGAGCAGGTCTGAATTACCCCCTAAGTCATCTAGACAGATTGCTTAAAAATAGGGAAACATCGCCCCATGTGTATGCCCCATAAATTGTGCAGGAAGATTTAGATTTGTGTGGGGTGTGTTCAAACTGAAATCTATATTGCATTGTATATATAAAGCTGTCTAACATCTGTGGACTACATGCAAAAGCAGCCAGTGTTTATCATGCAGAGAAAAAATATGAACGTATGTGCTACCCTTGCATTGCAACATGGTTTGATCTAGACTCAAAGAGGGTTATTCAGACCGGATCGCTATTGTTCGAATTCCCAATCCTATCAATTATCACATGCGTACATATTGTAGCATACATGCAACAAAAATAGTGAAAATATTTAATTGCAATCCCCTTACAATTTTTTTTTTGACAATCCCAGTAAATGGACAGTTCGTCCATTTACTGGGATTGTCAAAAAAAAAGAGCAGGTATTTTATTGGAGGATGTGTGACGTCACTCGCACATTTACACAGGGTGTTGTTTCACTCTGTCTGGGTGGTGGCTATCTACTCACAGTCATCTGCAAATTTGAAGATCAGCAAACAGGTCAGAATTAGGCCCAAAAATATTGCTATTTTTCTTTACTGATTATGGCTCTATATCTGTGTATGTATATGCTCAAATAAATAAAAATAATGTGCACATTTCCCAGACTCCTCAATGTGACTGCTATAATGGCATTTTTGCACACATTCTGGGCCTGATTCAGGTTAGCTCACTAGGCAGCAAACATTCACTGCCTGGCAAGCCCATAATCTCCCCCCCCCCCCTCCCGCTGCCGCCGCCGGTACCATGCGAGGGGATACCCTCACATGCAGCCGAAAGGGAGAAAAATCATCCGATGGTCACTGATTTTTCTCCCCTTCGGTAATAAAAGTCTGTCTATTCAATCGTTGTTTGCCGAAGACAAGGTGGGTGGCTGAAATCAGGGGATGTCCGCCGGCCTCCCAAAGCAGGCATAAAACGCTGGGCTCGCCACAGACCCTACCTCCACACATTAAAGGGCCCAGCAAGAAATGCACATGCGCAATCCCTGACTATCAGGGCTGGGGCCGATTTCGGATGGTGACGAGCGATCCTGAATAGGCCTCTCTAGGCAAACAGAAAATGGAAGATAAGTGCTGATTGCTTTCATTGGACTCTGTGCAAATAAATGGGTGTGGTATATTTGCCCGACAGCCAGGATTCCGACAGTCATTAGTCAGACGTCGGAATCCCGACTGCACAGCGGGGGGAGTGCAATGAAGCCCCTTGCGGGCTCGCTGCACTTGCCACCTATTTTTTTCTCCCTCTATGGGGGTCGTGGACTCCCACGAGGGAGCAGTCAGGATTCCGATGTCGGAGTAATGACTGTCGGAATCCCGACTGTCGGAATCCCGACTGTCGGGGCGCCGTACGGCACCCCAAATAAATATAGAGAGTATCTAGTTAATATATTTGGGCACTTGTTTAAAGATACAATTTGTAGAATGCAGTCTATACATTTATCTTGCTGATATTGCAAGGTGGGATGAAAATGTGATGTACATTTATGCTGAATCTCTATCTACATCATATTACAGTATGAATAATTACATGCTACATAAACAGATTCTGTATACTTTATGGACTCTAATTAGGATAGATCAGTAACCAGGTCTTTTCAGTTTAAGTTGCTGTCAAAATCAATGTAAAGTACAAATACGAAGTACTCACTTGAAAAGCATTTGCTTTTGTATTCATTAGAGACTGCAGAGAGGCCTGTGGGTAAAATAAAACATGCTTAGAATTGCCAAGCCAGGAATCCTTAAAGGGAGATTAAACTAAAATGTAGCAAAAATGAAATAAGATATTATTGTAGACTTCTCTTTGCTGATAAATTGTTAATATGTAATCTGAGTTATAAATACTGTAAAAAAAAAAAAAAAAAGCCATTTCAGTTTTATTGGAATATGGTGAATTGAGAATTTACTAAATGTACAGTCAGAGGTGTCGATTTATGTTTTTGCTGGTGGGTGCACAAGTCTGTTGAAAGGAGGTGTGGCCTTGTGAAATGGGGCATGTCATTTCGGGAAGGGGTATGCCCATTTCACATGTCACACACTGTTATGCCGGTTACACATCATGCCACAGGCATAATGCCTCTTACACCTGCCACACACCATAAATCCCATTACACATAATGCCACACACCGTAATGCCTGGTACACATTATGCCACATACCTTAATCAGAGGCATAGGGAGGGCGGAGCCAGTGGAGCACACGCTCCGGGCGCCGAAGGCAGAAGGGGTGCAAGGGGTCTAGCCCCCCCCCCGCAAATGAAACCCAGGCCGGGGTCTCACTTAGTCAGCCTGGTAATAGCGTATTAGAATGTGTGCTGGGAAGGGGTATTAGTATGTGCACTGGGAGGCGGGAATGGCGTATTAGTATGTGCACTGGGAGGTGGGAATGGGACATTAGTATGTGCGCTGGTAGGGGGGAATGGGGCATTAGTATGTGCACTGGGAGGAGTGAATGGCGTATTAGTATGTGTGCTTGGAGGTGGGAATTGTGTATTCGTATGTGCGCTGGGAGGCGGGAATGGTGTATTCGTATGTGCGCTGGGAGGCACGGTCCCTGCAGAAATGTGATCACATTGTAAAAAATGTGATAAGATCGCATCTCTAAATCCCCTGCCTGCACAGCCCGGCTGTGGGCGCACCCCCTTTTTGGTGTGCAAGAGCCCTGCCTACTAAAAATGGGGGGTGAAACATGCCCTTGCTCCGGGCACTGTGACACCTAGCTACACCACTGACCTTAATGCCCGGTACATATTATGCCACACACAATTTTTAACTCAATTCAGGTGGGCTTGAACCCTTTGAATGCCAAGTGAATTTGTCAAAATAAGTGTGAAAATTGACAAGCAAACATTTTTATTCTTCATAATGACCTGTGATGTTTACCTGTGACCAGTGACACGCAGCTTCCAGCCACTGCTTAGATACACTGACAGCACTGGCTCATGTCAATGTGTGTAAGCGGCGGCGGACAGAAGCTGTGTGTCCCGGCAGACCGTCCACAGGCTGCTCGCTTGGCAGTCAAGAGCTGCGTGTCCCGGCGAATGTCCCCAGGCAGCCCCCATGTATGTCTCTGCAGGATCATTTCTGTGTCAGCGGCACTACGCCCACGCAAATTTTTCTTAAGGGAGGAGAAACAATAAGTGCTGAATTCAGAGGATGAGTGTCCCGGCGGCCAAGCGGGGGCTTAACTTGGGGCCTCTCTGATCATCGGGGCCTGGGTCAGCTGTACCCTTTGACCCCCCCTGTCGCCGGGCCTGTCTGCTGGTGCATCTACTGTGCTCTGTCTGACATATAAATAAATATTAATAACAGTGTACTGGTGCATCGACTGCCATATAATAAAATTATATTTCTCTGCTGGTGCATATTAATTATACTGCCGTATAAAAATAATATCTCTCTGCTGGTACATAATTAATTATACTGCCGTATAAGAATAATATCTCTCTGCTGGTGCATAATTATACTACTGTATAAATCTAATATCTCTCTGCTGGTGCATATACTGCCGTATATATAATACCTCTCTACTGGTGCATCTACTGCCGTATATACTTGCACTCCAGTGCCAATAAATCCACCTCTGCGGTCTGGAATTTTTTTAATCCGAATCTGGAAAACAAATGTATTGCCATATGTAGCTTATGTAAAGCTCCAATAAGCAGGGGTAAGGATTTTGCCCACCTAGGGACATCCTCCCTTATACATCACCTGAAGTCCCTTCATAAATCAGTGTTTAGTTCAGGAACTGTGGCTAGCAGTCCAGGGAAACCTAAATCCATTGGTCATCCTGTTGGAGCCATGCGCCTGAAAAGCACACCACCCACTCCCTCCTCGTCAAATTGCTCCTTGATCCGGATCGGGGGAGTCCTGCAGGCCATGTCACCAGCATGACTGATTCCTCTTCTCTCCGAGATTCCTCTGGAGGATACTGCAGCGCTACGCCTACTTCTGCCGCTGCTGCTGTTGTTGCTGCTGGGAGTCGGTCATCATCCCAGAGGGGAAGTCATAAGACTGCTACGTCTTTCACTAAGCAATTGACCGTCCAACAGTTGTTTGCCATGAGGACGAAATACGACAGTAGTCATCCTGTGGCAAAGAGGATAACTGCGGCCTTGACAGCTATGTGTTAGACATGTGTCCGGTGTCCGCCATCAGTGGAGTGGGATTTAGACGGTTGATGGAGGTATTGTGTCCCCAGTACCAAATCCCGTCTAGATTTCACTTCACTAGGTAGGCGATACCCGGGATGTACAGGGACATCAGAAAAAGTGCCCTGAAAAATGTGGCTGTACCCACTGTCCACTTAGCTATGGACATGTGGATCAGGGCAAACTAAGGACTATATGACTGTGACAGCCCACTGGGTAGATGCATCGCCTTCTGCAGCAGCAGCAGCAATATCTCCTGCATGCCAGCTCCTTTCTAGGCAGGCTACGCTGTGTATCACCGGTTCAGGAAGAGGCACAATGCCAACAACCTCTTAGAGAAACTGAGGGAAATCATCTCCCAGGGGCTTACCCCCCTTAGACTCTCCTGGGGATTTGTTGTGTTGGACAACGCAAGTAACGTTGTGCGGGCATTACACATGGGCAATTTCCAGCATGTGCCATGTTTTGCCCATACAATAAATTTGGTGGTGCAGCATTTCAACAGAAGTGACAGGAGCATGCAGGAGATGCTTGTGGTTGCCCGCAAAATTTGTGGACACTTTCGGCATTCTGCCACTGCCTGCTGAAGGGTGGAGCGGCACCAAAAACCCCTCAACCTGTCCTGCCATCAGCTTAAACAAGAGGTGGTGGTGCGCTGGAACTCCACCCTCTATATGCTGGATGGAGGAGCAGCAAAAGGCCATTTAAGCCTAAACGGCCACCTACAACATAGGCAGAGGAGCAGGGCTGCACCTGACTCAAGCGCAGTGGAGGCTGATTTTCATGTTGTGCAAGATTCTCCAGCTATTTGAACTTGCCACACGTGAAGTCAGTTCTGTCATCTGAAGGGGACTGTGACATGGCCACAGCTCCTCCTTCATTTTCTCCCACACCTGGGGCTGCGAGGAAACAGCTGCGATTTCTCACACAACCCACTGGCGGGGATGCAGGGCAGGCAGGATGGAGTTTGGACATCTGGTCCAGACTAAAGGACCTGCCAACGATTGCTGACATGTCTACTGTCGCTGCATTGGATGCTATCACCATTAAAAAAATGGTGGAGGATTACTTTGGCGACAGCATCCAAGTAGACATGTCAGACATTCCTTACCTGTACTGGCAGGAAAAAAAGGCAGTTTGGAAGCCCCTGTACAAAATGGCTCTATTTTATCATATTCTACCTTGTTCTCCCTCCAGTGTGTACTCAGAAAGAATTTTTAGTGCAGTGGGGAATCTGGTCAGTGAGCGGCGAAGGAGGCTGCTTCCGCAAAATGTGGAGAAGATGATGTTTATAAAAATGAAGTATCAATTATTCAATGACCAGGAATTGCCTCCAGAGATTATAACGGGACCTGTGATTGTGGAGTCGAGCGGGAACAAATTGATAATCTGTGAGGATGAGGAAGTACACACTGAAGGGGGCGAGGAATCAGAGGAGGAGGATGACGAGTGACCATGACATCTTATCTCTGTAGAGCCAGTTATACAGGAAGATATTGTTTTTTTTGTGTGGGGGTCCAAACAAACCAATCATTTCAGCCACAGTTTTGTAGGCCCTATAGCTGAAATGTTTGGTTTGTTAAAGAGTGCATGTCCTATTTCTGCAACATAATAGTGGGTGGGAGGGCCCAAGGACAATTCCATCTTGCATCACCATTCATTTATCCCACTGCTGAGAGTCATTGATATGTGAGATAAGTGGACTCATCTTTAATCACATACAACTGTTTGCACTCAAGTGGTAATAATCACAGAGCTGACCAATCCCACTGCTGAGAGTCATTGATTGCCGCAGCCGAGGAGCAATCGCCCATTGCTCCTCGGCTGGTCGTCGCCTGGTTATGTCTTGTCAGTAAGTTCCATTCCATTCTAATGCCATACATATAATACCTCTTTGCTGGTGCATCTACTGCCTTAGATAGGATGTTAATGGTGTCTCCGGGAAGCCATTCTGCAGTGTTGTTAATGGAGGCACTGTACCTTAAGCACATATGTGTTATCTGTACTGTGTGCCATTCTGCCACTGCCTGCTGAAGGCTGCCGAATCGCCCACTGCTCCTCGGCTGGTGGTAAACACAATCAAGCCAGATAGTGGTCTTATTGGATATTAAACTGACAAAAACAGATACACACTCGCAGAACAAATCAGTGCTGCACCAATCGCCCACTGCTCCTTGGCTGGTCATCTCCTGTGGTCAGAAGGTTCCACTCCTTTGCAGCTATTGCATTGCTGCATGAATCACCCACTCCTCCTCGGCTGGTTGTCGCCTGGTTATATCTGGTCAGAAGGTTCCACTCCTTTGCAGCTATTGTATTGCTGCACGAATCGGCTGGTGGTAAACACGATCAAGCCAGATAGGGGTCTTATTGGGTATTAAAGTGACAAACAGATACACACTCGCAGAACAACTCAGTGCTGCAGGAATCGCCCACTGCTCCTCGGTTGGTCGTCACCTGGTTATGTCTGGTCAGTAGGTTCCATTCCAGTCTACTGCCGTATATACTGTATAATACCTCTCTGCTGGCACAACTACTGCCTTAGATAGGGTGTTACAGGTGTCTCTGGGAAGCCATTCTGCAGTGTTGTTAATGGAGGCACTGTACTTTAAGCACAGATAACACATACATGACTGTGTGCCATTCCGCCACTGCCTGCCGAAGGCTGCCGAATCGCCCACTGCTCCTCATCTGGTCGTCGCCTGGTTATGTCTGGTCAGTAGGTTCCATTCCATTCTACTGCCGTACATATAATACCTCTCTGCTGGTGCATCTACTGCCTTAGCTTCTGAGGAAGGGCTGTTGAGCCTGAAAGTGCACTTAAGCTGATCACTGCTGCCGACTGGACCCCTTGGGATTGTCTGTTGTGGACCAACTGCTGTCTCTCATCAGCCTTTTGGAGGATCCTTTATACCCCATTGTGGGATACATGCGATTTATACCCTTTCATCATGTGAGTTTGTCTAATAAATGTATTTTATACTTTTCCAAACAATGTTGCACTAGATATTATTTTTAAAGTTTCTCCAGGATCACTGTGGATTCAAGAAAAAGACCCCTTACATGCGATTTGAAATCATTGCACATGTGAGTGCATCTATATACCATTAAATTTTCTGGTAATTGTGTATACAATAATTGCACTATGGTCTGCTTTTTCTTTTACATCTAGGGTCATCCAAAAGTGACCCACACATTTAATTGTGTAAGTGTGTATACTCCATATGTGTATTTTCGCCAGGGTTTGCACAAAAACTGTTTTTCTGCATCTGCCTTTTTGAACCCTGTACCTTAAGCACAGACAGAGGAGTAGCGAGGGCGGAGCCGGTGGAGCACTTGCTCCAGGCACCGGTAGATAGCATGGTGCCGGAGCTGTGCTGGCACCGGCACCGCCAGCTCTTTCGCTCGCTCCCCCGTACCCCCGCTTGCCCATTCCCCCGCTCCCATGCCAGCTGTGTCCGGGAGAGACTAGAGATGTGCTGCTATGTAAATTTCACATCTCACGCTGAATCGCTAGACAATGGGTGATTGCGGTCCAGCAGCCAATCAACTGGCCAACCTGTTCTACTGAAATTGTCCTCAAGCCTGAGGTTTAATTATACAGTATTGGTCAGTAGAACAGAGCCTATTGCAGTGTAACCAATCTGGGTTAATTGATACACTCAATACAATCTGTATAAATTGTTTCCAATTGTTACCTGAACTGAAGAACACAGTACCATAGAGCTGTTTAGCCAATATACTTCCAATAACTGTGTCTGTTCAAGAGAATCTTATAAATTCCCAGATTGAATCAAAACGGAGCCTGTCTGACAGTTGGACAATACATACGTACGGTTTAAGCACACACAACACGCCCGCACGTGTTAAGTTTTTAACACACTTTATTGTCTTTTGTCTGTCTGTGTTTTTTAATAATTTTTCGCTTGCTTCTAATATAAATAAATAAAAGCTAAGTTTTATGTACGAAATTTCTTGCTGGTGCACCACACCAGGACAAATTATTTTCTTTCCTTGTTCTCCTTGAATAAAATACATTTGTCAGTGGTAGCACACCCCTATAGTATATCTTCCTTATAAAGGTCTGCACACTAAAGGGTTATACAGACTTAACGATTTTCAGCTGAAAATCGGTCAAAACAGCAGTTTTGAACGATTTTCAGATGAAAATCATCCAGTGTGTATGCCCCACAGATTGCCGACTAGTGATATTGCGCACTCCCGCATCATCGCTAGTTAAGTGGTTCATCTGCTGGTTTTACCAGCAGATGTGGTGATGATGGATGGTTTTTCATCCATCATCGCCATGTGTGTACGCTGCCCCGGGCTGAAAGATTAACCACTTTCAGCCCGGCGGCCCGCCCCGCTGCCTCCCCCCGCCCCCTCGCCAGTGTCATATACTCACCCTGTAGATGGTCCTAATCCACACCGCGCCGCCCCGCGCATCATCTCCGGACCGGCTGGCTGCTGCTGCTGCAAAGCCCTGCAGCCCCTGCTCCCCCGCTGATCACCTGGCTCTCCCATCCCGGCCAGAATACAAAGCGCTGCTGGCCCCGCCCCCCGCCCTGCTCAAAACGGAGCACACCGCTGGCCACCAATGTTAAGTCAGTAATATATACATTGCTGGCACAGGTCAGCAATGTATATATTTCTGGCACCACTGTGCACCAATGATTATTAATTAGCCAGTAATATATACATTGCTGGCACAAGTCAGCAATGTATATATTACCTGAACCACTATGCACCAATGATTATTAATAAGCCAGTAATATATACATTGCTGGCAAAGGTCAGCAATGTATATTACTGGCACCACTGGGCACCAATGATGATTAATTAGCCAGTAATATATACATTGCTGGCAACAGGCCAACAATGTATATATTATTGTCATCACTGCCCACCAATGTTACTCATATACCAGTAATAAATGCATTGCTGCCACGGGCCAGCAATGTATATATTATTGGCACCACTGCCCACCAGGCAGTAGTACAATTATAGCTCTCCCCCCCCCCGCATAAAAATTCTGCCACCCCTCACCACTGCCGCCAAACAGCCCCCCCCCTTGCCATCTCCACCAAACAGCCCCCCCAAAATGCGCTGACAGCGCAGGTACACAGAACAGTACCTCTGCTGCTTTGATCCATCAGGGCCCGGAAGTGAGGACAGGGAAGCAGCGGCCAGTGTGTAAGGGCGAGGGCAGGCCAGTGTTTAAGGACGAACGGCGGCCAGTGTGTAAGGGCGAGCCTCTGTGAGCGCCGTGTCCCTGCGTCCCTTTGGCGCCTGCTCCCTCCCCCCCCCCCCCGACACTGCTAGGGCTGCTGAGCCCTAGTTACACCACTGCCACCTGGGGTTAAAGTGAGCCGGACTGGGGACGGAACTGCGTTCCGTCAGCTCACTTTGCCCTGTTGTCTGGCCCTACCTACATCGCTAAAGGAGACAGCCGGGCAGAACGGTGGGAAAACCAGCTATCTCAGAGCAGGTCCATCCGTCTGTGGCGTGACTATTTCAAATGATGCCCCGGTTTGCGACTCATGAGCCAATCGGAGCTTGGGGCCCAGCAGCCAATCAAGAGCCACTGATGCCTGATTGGCTGCCAGGCCGCGAGTTCCGATTCACTAGCGAGTTGTGAGCTGGCGCATCATTGAATTGTTCATTGAAATGAAATGTTTTCCGTGCACATGGGTGGGATTTTGCCTGGTCAGGGCGGCGCGGGGTGGAGTTTACTTGTGCTGGGCTCTGAATATATGCAGCCCAGCAATAAGTTCTGCATCAGGCACCAAGAACAGGAATAAAATGGCCCCTGCTCCCACCCTTGGAATTCAAACCCAGCCCATTATGTAAATAGCCTTATAATGAAAGATTTTCAGCAAAGTCTTTCGCCTCCTGAAAATTTCTCGCTCTTTGGGGAAAATAGCTCAGTGTGTACGCACTACTTTGGTGATAGCTATATCTATCACAGATTTTGGCAAAGTCTTTTGAAATGAAAATCTTCAAGTGTGTATGGGCCTTAAGATATAAGGGGGCCGCTCAGATAAAAACCTTCTTGTCAGAATCCATAAGTCTTGTGCGATTGCACCCAACCTGTACGTATTATAAATAACAGCAGGCTGAGAAAGCGTTGAGCTACAGCTCATATGTACAAAGGGATACGCTCATTTGATCTACAGCATGATGGTCGACAAGCATTAGGTCAACACCATTAGGTCGACATGGTTCTAGGTCAACATGGGTTAAGGTCGGCATGGCTTTGGGTCGACCAGTCATCAAGCCGACTCAAGCAATTAGTCGACATGGTCTAGGTCAACAGTTAATAGGTCTACATGGGGTTTTTGACTGTTTTTTGAGCCGACGTGCCAACAGGTGGTATTTTTTGCCCTACCATCCACTAGGGCGTGGTCGGAGAAAAAAATAATGTGCCAAGCCTAGCAATGCACCGTGCCCGAAGCATGGCGAGTGCAGCGAGCCATGCGAGGGGCGCGCGGTGCACTTTAACCATTGTCTACGTTGACTGTGTCAATATTCGAGTCAAAAAAACTGTAAAAAACCCCATGTAGACCTTTTGACTGTCAACCTAGACAATGTCGACCTAATGCTTGTGTCGACCTAATGATCTGTCCACCTAAAGCCATGTCGACCTTAACCCATGTAAACCTAGAACCATGTCAACCTAATCCCATGTTGACCTAATGATTGTCGACCAACTTGCATACCCTCCAACATATCCCATTTGGTACACAATGCTCTGTTCCTTGATGTCCCTGGTAATGTATGATTGTCATCAACTGTGTTGAAACACCCTTCTCGTCAATTACCTAGTTCCACACAGGTGCTGGCAATCATACATTACCAGGGAAGTCCAGGAGCAGAGCATTGTGTACCGAATGCAATGGGTCATGTTGGAGGGTATGAACTTGCTGTAGACCAAATGATCCCAACCCGTTCCATATACATAAAAAAAAAATCAAACTCCATTTTCAATTGAAAAAAGCCCAAATACAGTATATTTGTACTACACTGCACTTGGAGATCTGTAAAAAGGCCAATTCAGGCCTGTAGCACACAATGCATGTCAACATCAGCTAAATGCTTCATGCCTTGCTTAAAAAATGGAACAAAGGGAACATAAATATGTTTTTATAAGGATAAAAGTAATCCTGTAATAAGTAAGAACTGTAATACTGTAAGTAACGGTAATAAAATGACTTGTGCAGCATTCACATTGTGCATGCATGGTGGCCGCAATCAGCAACTAAATATCTGTACATATAGAAGTCACATAGAAGCCGCAGGATGATTGACAGGAAGCCAGTGTTTAGGGGCAGAAATATGGCGTTTTCTGTGTGTGTTTGTCAATGACATCAGGGATGACCACATCCAGCCTGGTTCCTTAGCAGATTAGTCGAAAGCCATAGTCTGGCACAGTTTGTAAAAACTGTTTGATGGTTCTCTTTTGTGAATGGATCTGCGAATGCTTCGCTATTTGCAAGGGGCGGATTTTCTTTCTGTCTGGGCGGCGACTTTTTGATCTCCCACAACTGCTTTTTCTCTAACTTGTGATCCATGCTAAATTAGGTTCTACATGCAATACAGTATATTAAAGAAAACACATATTTTTAGCAATAATGTGTGCCCATTTTATACTGTATTTGAAAGAACTTACATATTTAGTTTCTCGCCCAGCTGATTTCGAGAGAGGCCTTGGTGTCTAGGCATGCAAAGAAAAAGAAAAAAAAATGAGTTAATGATGTAGACAAAAGTGTGTAAATTTTATCTACATATAACAAATGTATGGTAAAAACAGATATTTGACTATTATTGACAAAGTTCTATTAATACTTGTGACATTTGTTCATAATGAACTATAATATTTGTTGAACTAGCAGTATGTCATGCCTTACTTTCATTTACCTCCTAATAAAACATTTTTAGGTACTTGTTTCCTATCTGGGCGCCCAGGTTTTCTACGTACGGCACCGTAATGAAATCGGATCGCATCGCATCGTACACATACACGATATTGAACGATGCGATGCGATCCGATTCGATTCGATTTCCCATAGGAAACAATGTGAAATGGCTCAATTTAGCCAAATTATCATAGGAACAATAGTAAATGGGCCAAAAACACCCCTGAACATTGAAATGTCCCCCCAAAAGTAGTTGACGCCACCCCGCCATCAACGTGAACCCGAAGCGTGGCGAGCGCAGCGAGCCCGCGAGGGGCGGCGGTACGCGTCCTCCGACCTTTTCATGCCCTACTATCCACTAGGGCGTGGAGTGAGAATAGAATAGCGTGGCGAGCGCAGCGAGCCACCGAGCCCGAAGCGTGGCGAGCGCAGCGAGCCCCGCGAGGGGACGCGGATACCTTCACAGTTATACGCGTCCCCTCGCGGGCTTCCCAGGTGTCCATGGCGACGCGGACACCTGGGAAGCCCGCGAGGGGACGCGTTTACCTGTGAAGGTATCCGCGTCCGCTCGCCACGCTTCGGGCACGGTGGCTCGCTGCGCTCGCCACACTATTCTATTCTCACTCCACGCCTATGAATATGAGCTCCACCCTCATCTGATCTATACACAGGTGTATACTGATTAGCAAATACTGCTCAGATGGTAACTTCAGTTTCCCTATCAGCACTTAAGTTTTACTTAACTCATGGGCACATTCTGTCAGAATCCTGGGACGTTTTTCTGACTGTAACCCAACAGCTAGAATTCAATGTTATGGCTGTCGAGTGTCGGAAACACGACAGCAGAGTAAATATTGAAAAACAGCTGTGAATTTAAACGGCAGCCGTTTCTGGCAAAACAGATCCAACATCTTTTAAAGATGGATCTAGTTCGTCAGAAACTGCCTTCAATGCTGTCGGTAATGGGAGCATTGAAAAGGCGAGTGCTACTATCTCCACCGGCGGAAATAGCGTCTGGGATTGAATACCCCCTTAAATATGTTATATTTGAAAACATACCTGAAATTGGTATAATTGTACCAATGGTGAAACTAAGCAATTTCATTGTTAAAAACTGTACTCATAACATAATTAGCGATTATATAAATGTAAACTTAAATATGTTTCTAATCTGGAACTGCTCATTTGACATACCTTACAAAATACTTACATTCAAAGGAGAAAAAAGAGAAAAGATTGTCTTCTTTTTTTGGCGCACAGAAAAGAGAATAGAATAGTTCAAGTATTTGTTATGATATTTTTAATAAAATTTAACTTTTAATTTATTTGTTTTTTAAAACTGCATATTTAGTGAAATATTGATGCAATAAACAAAAGATTCTTTTAAAAACGGTGTCAGTGTGTCTTACTTTGATCCTTTTATTTGGCTTTGTTCAGAGACTTGTGTTGAAATTATATTTAGATATCCAGACAATTTATCTCATCATGTGTACTCGTTACGAGCGATTGTTATATATATATATATTGATGCAATATTCCTCAATGGGTTAAATTTGCATCAAAAGTATCCTTTTTGTCTGTTAATCCTCATTCAGAGACATGTATTTGAGACTGTTTCTGGATATCTATTCTATTTATCTCACCATGTGTATTTATACAAACAATTGTTGCAAATATTGATACAATACTTCCTCAATGGGTAATGGTTGTATCAGAAAGATCCTTCTCATCTATTTCATACTCTATGGATATATCAATGAATATTTATATCAATCCTAGAGGGATGGGAAGGTATCAACAGACAGATTTTTTGTATTAACTGTCTTGTCTTGTTTTGCGCATGTGACAATATATATAATAAAGTTTATATTTATTCAACAGCATATAGCTCTGATTTTGTCTTGAGTGTTTAACTTTCTGTTTGGGATTGTGACCTTTTCAGCATCTATGCTGTACAGCGCCCGTGAGTTTGTATAGTGTAAACACAATATTTATTATTATTCGAATAGTCTTCCGCTAATTTCCCAGTATGCTGTATATTTATATTGGTTATATACTGGGGTTGCGGTTCTTATTCAGTGTTGATGTCAGTGTAACCTTAATGCCAGTCAGTTAATTCATATGAAGGAAAGTATATGTCACAATAGTCTTTAATCATTCAGGTTTGCTCTAATCCTGATATATGCAGTTTTCCTCTATTAATACGGTGCTATATAATTTGCGCCGTTGGGTAACAACTGCACTATTTAATAGTGTGTTGATGACTTTTACATATAAATATACAAACTTCCTTTATAGATTGCAGCGTTGTCTAATTTCCACACGCTGCTGGGTGATAGTTAACCTATTCATTTGATAAATGTTGGTTCAGCTATAAGCAGTTTCCTCTATTAGTTACGACGTTGTAGCTATGACCCAAAAACGTGTATAAATTAAACTATACAAACGCTGTCATTTGGGGCGGTTAAATCGCAACTATTTGAACTTGAGGTCAGCCCGTTACAATTTAACAACACACCTGTTACTCAGTAGCGTGTATAAATTGATTCATATAACGTTGGCATTAATTGGAATAAAAAAAGCACCTATCTGTATTTATTGCAATAACGCAAAGATTAGTAAGCGGTGGATATTACACAAAATCACACACCCACCACTAGCCTATTACAAACTCATAACGCAGTTGTTACCCAGCGGCGTGTATAAATTAAATTATACAAACGCTGACATTAATTGAGGAAAAAACTGCATATATATGAACTCGCTATTTAAGTTGCTATAAATTAATAACGCAGAGGTGCGTACAAATATAATAAACGCTATTATTAAATGAGTAATCACACAAGAGCTATATAAATTGGAAATCCATAACGCTATCATTAATCAAGAGGAAACGGCATTATATGCTGAGCAGACTGTGAGCCCATTGGGAATAAATATTAGAGGTGGGACCCAGTGATACGGGCAAAGTGAAACTCTATATAACGTTATTGGTAACAGAATAAGAGTGTATGTATTTCAATTCGCTGACTGACAATACACCATACAACAAAAGTGCAATCATTTCCCAACGACGGGTGTATGAAATTATACAACGTCGTAACTAATAGAGGAAACTGCTTATAGCTGAACCAACATTTATCAAATGAATAGGGTAACTATCACCCAGCAGCATGTGGAAATTAGACAACGCTGCAATCTATAAAGGAAGTTTGTATATTTATATGTAAAAGTCATCAACACACTATTAAATAGTGCAGTTGTTACCCAACAGCGCAAATTATATAGCACCGTATTAATAGAGGAAAACTGCATATATCAGGATTAGAGCAAACCTGAATGATTAAAGACTATTGTGACATATACTTTCCTTCATATGAATTAACTGACTGGCATTAAGGTTACACTGACATCAACACTGAATAAGAACCGCAACCCCAGTATATAACCAATATAAATATACAGCATACTGGGAAATTAGCGGAAGACTATTCGAATAATAATAAATATTGTGTTTACACTATACAAACTCACGGGCGCTGTACAGCATAGATGCTGAAAAGGTCACAATCCCAAACAGAAAGTTAAACACTCAAGACAAAATCAGAGCTATATGCTGTTGAATAAATATAAACTTTATTATATATATTGTCACATGTGCAAAACAAGACAAGACAGTTAATACAAAAAATCTGTCTGTTGATACCTTCCCATCCCTCTAGGATTGATATAAATATTCATTGATATATCCATAGAGTATGAAATAGATGAGAAGGATCTTTCTGATACAACCATTACCCATTGAGGAAGTATTGTATCAATATTTGCAACAATTGTTTGTATAAATACACATGGTGAGATAAATAGAATAGATATCCAGAAACAGTCTCAAATACATGTCTCTGAATGAGGATTAACAGACAAAAAGGATACTTTTGATGCAAATTTAACCCATTGAGGAATATTGCATCAATATATATATATATAACAATCGCTCGTAACGAGTACACATGATGAGATAAATTGTCTGGATATCTAAATATAATTTCAACACAAGTCTCTGAACAAAGCCAAATAAAAGGATCAAAGTAAGACACACTGACACCGTTTTTAAAAGAATCTTTTGTTTATTGCATCAATATTTCACTAAATATGCAGTTTTAAAAAACAAATAAATTAAAAGTTAAATTTTATTAAAAATATCATAACAAATACTTGAACTATTCTATTCTATTTTTGTGCGCCAAAAAAAGAAGACAATCTTTTCTCTTTTTTCTCCTTTGCCTATAAATCCATTGTCTTTGGCTGCACCCCCACAGAGATCATACACAAATTGTACAATACTATCTCAATTGGGGCCTATTTGGGTGCTGTAGCACCAACCTGTGCAGACTTTCCCAATTCCCCTTCCCCTTTTTTGAAAATACTTACATTGGCAGATTTATTATCACCTTTCATTTTCATTGATCTTGATGTAGATGCAGAGTTACAGTGCTCAGAAGAAAAGACAGAAAACGTTATATTAACTGTTCTTCGTCCTGCACAACAATCAGCACCTGATAGGCAATCATGCAAATGATGGTGTAACAGGATACGAGTGATTAAGCTTTATTAGTGGAGCTCACATATTCATCAAATTTTTCTCACTTTGCAAATAAAACAAATAAAAAGAAACAGACTATGTAATATGTGCAACGTCAGTTGGCACGCACGTTTACTTTGCGCCAGCATCCAGCACATGCAGGACTCCTACAGAAATGGTACTCAGGAGACTTTTATGACACTGTATAAGAGCATCAGTAGTCAGCACCAAGAGTCACATTTTTCAAATCAAATGTTTTCAGGGACACAGCACCTTGATCAGTACCACCAATCATAACATACAAGAGACCACAATCCCTAATATACCCCCTGACAAAACAGTTCACCTGTGTCTTTTCTGATCACCGTTTCCTGTTAACATCACCGATAAAATTTCAAGATCAAAGGAAAAAGTCCTATACTGGGTTTAGCAGCTCTACACTGCTTAAAGTGCCTGTCCTTAGTCAGCCAGGGAATGACATTCTCTGGATAGAAAAACATTTGATGCTTTGGCCAGTATTCAATGCTGCGGGTGAGCTGTGACAGCGAGCAGGGTCAGTATTCAACTGTCCCCTTGCACACGCGGCCGCTAAAACAGCGAGACTCGCGGCTAAACGCAGTGGGCTCCCTGCATTGCCCACGAGCCTCGCTGTTTGGGGGAATCCTCGCTGTCCTCTGACAGAGAGGATTCCCCTGGAATATTGAATAGAGTGAGCGGCCGGCGGGGGGGTTAAACAGCGAGGATCACTTGTTTTCTACTATCCCCACCATTTAACCCCCACTACAGAGCATCAATTTTGAGCAAAAGTGCAGGAACATTGCTCATAGGTACTGTGTGTAACTGTGTTTACATCGATTAAGATAAAAAAAAGTAAAAGGTCTTTAGAGGCCAATGACCAAGTCTAAGCACTTTTTCAACAAGTTATGTGCAGAAAAATAAAAGTATTGTATATATTGTCTTAATGCTTCTGTAAATTATTATAATGTGTTTGGAAAGGGAGGATATTATTTATCTGCATTTGACAAAAATCTTGGTACAATTTAAGATGACATTCTATCTAGTACTTCTGGACCATAGATGCACAGACATATATATGGTGACAGATGCTCAGTTGATATCACTCAGGTGCATGAAAGGAAGGGGTAATACTGGGTAAGAGAAAAATACATTGTTTTTTTCCCCAAGCACACTGATACCCCTTTCAGACATAAGAGCCAGCAATTAACGGATATTTAGAGTGCCGGGTCATTTTGCTGGGTGCTAGTATCTAGGAGGCTAGTGTCAGGGGTTTGGAAGCCTGTATATGCCTGAAGGGACTTTGGGATCAATGGTTCCTGGAAGAACGCATTCCCACTGAAGAAGGACTCTGCAAGTGTTGGTGACTATAAACACCAAATTGTGGTACAAACTATTTGGTCTTTGTGTAGAAAAGTACCTGTGAGTTAGTAAACCTGTTTTGTTTTATTTTTATGTTATACCTTGGTGTCAGCATTGTTATTTTATGACAATCCCAACAATACTGTCACAGTACCTAATGGAATGGATCATATTAGCGGGCATGTTATACTTACCTGTTGGACCTTAGCATTGCTTCCCATAAATTATGATCTTACATGAAACCTTTTTCCTACCTATCTAGTATAGTCACTCCTGGCAGCTCTGCAATCGCTCACCGGTTCTCTCGCCCTATTTGGTCTATTTTTCAGGCAGCTGCTTCTTGAGAATTATTTAAAAAAGGTATCTAACTTTGCCCTAATGTGACGACTGGGAGTTGGAGAAGCTGATTGTGGATTCTGTGGCTCATCTCATTTGCTGTGTTTTGACTAGTGAGTGTTTTATAGTGCTGTAGCTGTTTGTAGAGGAGATTACAGGCCTGATTCAGACCTGATCGCTGATCTGTAAATTTGTAGATGATTGTAAGCGGTTAGCCAGTAAAAACCCACCTGTGTAAGTCTGTGAGTAAATTGTGTAAATATTGCAATCCGGTATCCTGTCACACATCAAAACGCCATTCACTCACCATCAAAGGATTTTCCCAGTCTGTGCAAATGTGAGTAACTCTGACCCTTTACAACTCTGCAGCAGATACAGGCTGATCGAAGCCAATGCTGACGTCATACACCCTCCCTTAAAATTCCTGAAAACAGCTGCATTGTTTTCTGACATTCCATGAAATCTGAAAGTCACCACCCCCAAACCCTGACTTCCTGTTCATCAAATTGCGAGGGGATTGAGATTAGAATTCTTCACTATTTTTGTCATTAGCATGCGTACTATACTACGTACACATGCATAGTCAATTCATAATGAAATGGATCGTGAATTCGCACAACAGAGATCGACCGTGAATCAGGCCCTAATTTCTCTGCAGTTATAAAGGTACAGCTTTGCAACATTTGACTCAAAGACTTATGACCCCTGTAGAGGACAATCACAAAACTAAATTTTTTCTATGTACTGTAGGTCAAATTTAAACAAACTAACAAAAAAAAACAGTTTGCAGTGCTTATTTTAGTACAAATGTAAAAACAGAACAGTTGTTCTGTTATTATAACAATTACGAAAGGCAGGGGGTCACGTTATACCTCATCAATTTCGGCACAAATTTCCTCCGTCTGTTGCCTCAGTAATGCAGGAGAACACATCTAAAAAATAAAAGTATAAGTACAAATAAAGTAAAAATGTAGCCTCAAGCACAATTTAGAAGAGATCCATGAAAATGTTATTGTACCTCAGTACGTGACTCCATTTTATCTTCATTTGCCGCATGCATTTTGTTTACTTCAGGATCATCAATTGCCTGACGGAAAAACAATTCATAGTTAACCTAAACCAAATACAATAAATCAATATAATTCTATTCACTGTTGATACATTTGGCTAATTAACTTAAAAGCTGATTTGAATACAAAATGACAGAAAATATTTACAACACATAGGAATCACTATACCAAGATTGAATCTAAACTAAAAGCTCAAATGAATCATCAGTGTACATAGTATAGTATATACTATCCGTAGGTAATAGCCAGACATCCCCTCCCCCAATTCCACTTCTCTCTATTGATTTTGGCAGCACAGCATCTACTTTAATTCCTTTCATTTTTGCTTGGACATATACTATTTATACCAATACCTACAAGTTAATAGCCTGACTATATTTATTATTCTCAACCACACACTGTCACATTTTGCCCTAATATAGCTAAACATCTGTGCCATGTGCTGTGAGCATAAATGGGAATTGAGTACAGAATATCAATTTGTAGTGAGAGTTCATCAACATTTTCCCAATAGAATTACTGTATAATAGAATTACTGTAAATGTACAGAAGTGTCATAGAAATACATTTTCACCTGAGCAAAATAATAACAACAATTAACTTTTACAGGACCCAGCAGGTGACCCAACATTTCTATGCTATCTGCTCATTGCAGATCAATTTATAATACAGATCAGGGATATAGAGCCGTACATATCTGTACACAGGATGGCCTTGCGCATGTGCACTGTGATCCATACGCATCCATGCACAGTGTATCGATAATTGGTCCTGAGAACCAGTCTGAATCGAGCCCTTTATCAGCTATCTCACATTTATTGTAGTTTTAGTTGCATGGGTGCAGCCTATACAACCGCACATATATGCTAGTAGTTGTGTAAAAGAAAAAGAGGTTGTGTTGCTCAGATGCACTGAGGGAAATGATATGAAAACGTTATTTTTTATATATTCTTTTGAAAAAGAGTATGAGCGTACAGTGATATATAGAGGAAAGATACACTGGACAATGACATACATATATTGTGTTTAAAAGTTGAAACAAATGAAGTGTTTAATAAGAAAAGGAAGTGTCTAACTCTTGTATCTAAATAAATGCATGGTACTTGTGTATTATCATGGCGCCCGTTACGTAGTTAGTGTAGTGTCCCTGTCATAATCAGCGTAGTGTTCCCGCAGCCAGCGTAGTCTGCGCCCCTGCCAGTATCAGCGTTGTGTTCCCGCAGCCAGCGTAGTTAGCGTCCCTGTCAGTATCAGCCGTATTCCCGCAGGCAGCATAGTCATTATGTTCGCTGCTAGCCGGAGCTTACGTCGTTAGTATAGTCAGTCAGTGTTACGTAGTTAGTGTAGTCAGTCAGCGCTAATTACATTGTGTGGGAACCATTGACCATTTAACTTGCCTGACATGACAGGTGGGATTGTGTTCCTGAAACAACCCCACTATCCACATCAGCCCGAAGCGTGGCGATCGGACATGGTACCCGTCCTTCCGACCTGTTCACACCCCCACTATCCTCATCGGCATGGAGTGCAGCGAGCCCCAGACAGGGACGCGGATTACTTGTGGGGACGTGGATTACTTGAAGTGTAAGCTGTTCTGCAGTTGTGTCTGTGACTTTATGCTCATTTCACTACAATGCTATTGCATGATGTCATAGATGGATTAGGAATAATTTAAAAAAAATGTCTCCCTTAAACACTCACATCAACAGCCTGATACATTCTTCACCTTAAAACATCTACACCACCAGTCTGTCTCCCTCTTAACTTTCCCAGCCATAGGTGGTCCCACAGGCATGTTGGCCCACTGGTAATCTTCCATGTGGCTTTTATTGCCAATCCACCCCTGGTCGGTTGCCAGGATTGATAATCTGTATTATACTAGTAGTTGTGTGAAGGACAAAGAGGTTGTGTTGGTCAGGAGCACTGCTGTAGCTTCATAGTCCCATATTACATATCCATGAACTGTGGGCTCCTATTTAGTGCACAAATTTGAAACTACATAGCTATGAAATTCGGGACTATGAAGCTATAGAACGCAATAATACACGTATGAATAAATTCATACCACTGCAATATTTGGTATTGCAGGATTTCCCTGAGCTCCTGTTGATACAGTACAGTACACTCTTGAACAGCAACAATAATGTAGTTGGTATTTGTGTATTATCATGGCGCCGGCGCATGCAACGTAGTCAGAGCTACATAGTCAGCGTAGTCAGAGCTACATAGTCAGCGTAATCCAGCATAGTCGTAGTAAGGCAGCGTACCAAGTGTAGTCAGCGTAGTGTAAAGTAACGAGTAAAGCTGCTGGAGTCCACAGGGTTGAGTGTGCTGCAGATACAGTAACAGCATCGGAGGACGCGCTTCACAAATAGCGCCGGGAACTGACAGATGCCCAACCCTGGCAGACGCCAGCAGAGAGGCGCTCCATGTTAGTTGAATGCACGAGCATCTCATACGCACGAGCGTCCCAAACAGGACAGTGTTAGGGGGTGTGTCGCACGTGCGTCTAGTGCACAAAGCTTACAGTATATGTTTTAAGGGGTAGAATGTATCAGGCTGTTGATGTGAGTGTTTAAGGGGGCCATTTTTTTTAAATTATTCCAGGGCCACTTTAAATTCCTAATCCGCCCATGACATCATGCAACAGCATTGTAGTGGAAAGAGCATAAAGTCACAAACACAACTGCAGAACAGCTGCAACTGTGTCCAGTTAAGAATCAGGCCCCTTCAACAGACCCCACCCCCTCAACAGACGCTGCCTCCATGTGGACTGCTTCCAAAAGTCCACCATGCATTAAGCAACCAGCAATAAAAAAAAATTGATTTCTGACTGTTCCATTTAAGATGCAGATACCATGAAGGGTGCATATTTGCTTTAGAGCTTTGATCTATTTTACAGTATTTCTTTTTTGTTGTATTTTGATCAAATTTAGTGTTCTATAATGTATTAATATTGTTGAAGATGGAGGAAGTGATCACTCTTCCTATTTTTACATAATCTCTTATTGCAATAATTCTATCCTGTTGTAGGATTACCTGTAGTCATATCTGCCTGTGTTCCTAAAGGTCCATACACAATGGGCCACTGTTATCGCTGGGGGGGGGGGGGGGGGGTAGCCGCTCAGTGCATACACACTGAGTGGCTTTCCCCCTGCCCGATGCTTTATTTCAGAACCTACTCATGCAATGAAAACGACATAATTGTTAAATTTGAACAGCTCATAAAAAGCTTATTATTGTAAGAATCAATAATTAGCAACATTCATATAAATAATAAAACCATAATTTACCTTCTGATCCAACAGCAAGGTGTTTGTAGGAATTGCCGCAAATGCTTTGTAGCGTGACTTGATTTTGTACAACTAAAATGAACAAACAATTATCACAAATAATATCTATTTATTTTATCAAAACAATAGCTTATTGATTTGCTTTATATATTGCTTAGCTTAGATTTTCATTATTGTATGTGCTGTGTTGATTTACACATACAGTACCATATCATTTTCCAAAATGATTTAGATATTGTAATTTAACCTGAAAATTGTATGTTGGTATGAGCTTTTAACCCTTTGAGTGCCAACATCTCTGTGATATTTCTGCTAAAATTCCAGCGGTGCTCACATTTGTTATATAAATTAAAATTAAAATTTTGGGGAAAAAAGATTATAAGTGAGAGATTTGGTAAGAAACCTCCATTTTTTTTAAAACGGCAATCATTTACACTGCAAGGTCAAACTAGTTTTGCAGTGTAAATGATTGCCGCTTTAAAAAAACTGGAGACTTCTTACCAAATCTCTCATTTTCTGAATCTCTCATCCTATTAAATCTCACCCCCTATTTCCTATATAAGGAAAACATTACGGGTGACATTCTATGCTCTGCGATTTCCGTTTTTTTGCGGTAATTAGACCACAAAATGGCGATATCGCATTTTCCCATTAAATCGTTAATTTAATGGGATGCGCTAAGGGACTGAAATCGCATATTATAAGCGTTAAGGTATGCTGAGTAAAATTGCGAGATTAATTTGCATTTTTATCGCATCCAGATGTTTTCGTATAGAAAAGTATACAAGTCACTTATTTAATGCAATGCGCATTTGCACATCGCATTATTTAGGTGCCTAATTTTCGCACTTATTTCAGACCAGGGTCTGTTTGGCGAATTAGCCAGAACCCTGCACAGATCGCAATGTTCTGTGCAGGGTTCTGCTTAAAAAATAAAAGAAAGGGTTAAACTAAAAAAAAACCGAGCGCGGGGTCCCCCGCCCGAGTATAACCAGCCCCGGGCTCACTGAGCCGGTGCTGGTGACATAAAATCAGGGTCCCCGACAAATAGGGGTCACCTTGATTTCATGAAACCAGCACCAGGCTCAAGGTCCGGCGCTGGTTCCCAAAATACGGGGGACAGAGTGACTAGGGGTCCCCCGTATTTTAAGAACCAGCACCGGACACAACCAGCCAGCAGGGCAATGCCACAGCCGGGGGAAACTTATTATATAAGCTCCCGCGGCCAAAGCATTAACCCCCTGGCTGGTCAGCATGGGCAGGGGTCCTGGGACTATCAGCATGGGCTGGTAAGTCCTGGAGGGGGGGGACCCCTTCATTGGGGGGGTCCCCACTTCCCCAGGACCCCTGCCCATGCTGACCAGCCAGGGGGTTAATGCTTTGGCCGCGGGAGCTTATATAATAAGTTTTCCCCGGCTGTGGCATTACCCTGCTGGCTGGTTGTGTCCGGTGCTGGTTCTTAAAATACGGGGGACCCCATGTCACTTTGTCCCCCGTATTTTGGGAACCAGCGCCGGACCTTGAGCCTGGTGCTGGTTTCATGAAATCAAGGGGACCCCTATTTGTCGGGGACCCTGATTTTATGTCACCAGCACCGGCTCAGTGAGCCCGGGGCTGGTTATACTCGGGCGGGGGACCCCGCGCTCGTTTTTTTTTTTAAACTTTGCGCTGTCCTGCAAATGTGAGATTTTCAGACATGAAAATCGCACATTTTCAGGACTAAATACAGCGCACCACTTCGCCGCAAATCGCCCCTCTTCGCACTTTTCAGCCTCCAATGCGCATCACATTAAATATGCGCATTTTGACTGAAAAGTGCGATTTGTAAAAGTGCAATTTGCGGCGATGTGGTGCGCGAATAAAACATGCGCATTTAGCGCAAAGCATAGAATGTCACCCTACAGGTCATTATGATGACAAAAAAAGTTTGCTTGCCAATTTTCACACCTATTTTGACAAATTCACTTGGCACTCAAAGGATTAATTGGGAACTGAAAGTAGCTTGCAGGGATGTATATACAATTAGAGCACACAACATATTTGTAGACTGTATTTATCATTGAAATGGTAAATTAAAAAGCAGCTAGTTTCCCTCAATTCCCAGACACAGTTATTGCAATTGACGATGCAAGATGTTCAGTAGTACTTGCCATAAGATTTGTGCATTATTTTAATAAAATGTATTGATTCTAATAAAGTACCATCAGATTATTTTTAAAGAAATCTTACAATACTCTTAAACGACTAATAATACTACACGGGTCTACCAATAGATTTACACATAGTGTAAAATGAAGGCTTACTGTACATTGTAATATGTACTACGAAATGTAAACATTTGTTAAGAAGTACTCATAAAATGTAAATAGCCACTGAGACAAATAGACAAAACCATTTTAATATACATATATATCAAGTAATACAACAACAATGGTGAGATGGCACCCGGGGGTAGGTCTTATTAATATATAGCCTCGATTGGCACTCAACAATAATAATAAAAAATCTCAAAGTCTTTGAGTGTTTTTATTTTCATAAAAAGTTGATAAAAGTTGATAAAATTTCACATAATGGCAGATGTTCAGTTTTTTTGCAACTTTTTGAGCGTAGATGGAATATTTTCACAGTAAACATAAAACTGTTTACTGTTTTTATGAAAATAAATACACTCAAGGACTTTGGGACTTTTTATTATTGTTGTTGAGTGCCAATCAAGGCTATATATTAATAAGACCTGCCCCCAGGGCGCCATCTCACCATTGTTGTTGTATTCTTTGTTGTTTCCAATCCAACAGGAAACTGTGTGATGTTGGCCACTTAGATGCTGTCCATGTCCACTATGTCGACATTAGGGACAAAAAAAATGAAAAACTCATGTCGACCTTTTGACTGTCGACCTTCCTATTGTCGATCTAATGCTTGTGTTGACCTTCCGACCCTGTCGACCTTAGCTAGGTCAACCTATTTCAGGTGTCAACTTAAGCCGTGTCGACCTTCAGTGATTGACCCAATGTACGTTGACCTAAATACAATTGACCCTGTGACCCATACCCATGAGTAGAGGGAGATTCATATGCTACATTAGTACTGTAGTCTAGTGAATGAATATAACCAACTTAAAGGTTATGCATCAAATCAAAGAAAAATAAAGAAAATAAGAAATAAAAAAGAACATACAGTATACCAAAAAAAAAAAAATTTCCAATTACTTTCCTTAATTCCTGATGTATAACTCCAAAGAGGGCAGTGAACATAGTTTTTTCACAGCCAGATGCAGACTACCTTGAAAAAGAATGTTATACTCTTAACACATTGTTACAGTGGGAGCAATCTGTGGAGGTCTTTAGGGACTGAATGCTCCAGTATCTGTTCAAAAAAGGGTTTCATCAGAGGATCTGGAGCCTCTGTAAACTACTTGCCAGGTTTTAACAACTATCTGTCACATCAAGGGGTAAATTTCCTAAGATGGGAGTTCTATTGAAGACGGGATGTTGCCCATAGCAACCAGTCAGATTCAATGTATTTCTTAGAAACTACTAGTGGATATTAGATACAATCTGATTGTTTGCTATGGGCCACATCCCATCTTCAATAGAACTCCTATCATAGTAAATGTATCTCTAAGGGGGGTCTTCAATGTGTAGGACCGAGAACATGCAGGCGGGATTCAATGTCCCACCTGCATGGGACATTGAATCCACCTGAAAAAAAGACCATCTCCCATCTGGTACAAGTGATGTCCCTTCTCCCACAGACGTCTACATTCTCCTAATTTCATTTGGATTACAAATCTTGTTATGGGATTCAAGCCAATTCCTAAGTATCCAGCCTAAAGGAGAAGACGCCCAATAGGGAGAATTGCCCGTATCCCTAACCAGGGAACCACTACATGGGACTTGATCATCACTCCCCCTCTGGTGCCTACAGCCCTTACACCAGACAACAGCAGATGGTAATATAACTTTAATATCATTACACAAGAATTCCACACTTGTGGAGCTCTGCAATTCATTAGCAAAAGCATCCTGTGCTCATTTCATTTAATGTGTTTTTTATCATTTTCTTGATTGTTTTTATATGTATAAAATAAATTGTTAAATTTTTGTGAAACCGTCTGGTCTTTCTAATTGTTCAGCCAGCGCTGGCACATTTTTTTCTTTTTTTACTATAAAACCTTTGGGCTTGACAACCCAGTGCCAGCAGCTGTTGATAGCGCACCACCCATCTAGGGATTCAATGTCCCGCCTGCAGTGGGATGAGAAGGGGCGTGGCCACGAGTTGCGGCCGGGAAGAGGCGAGCTGCAGCCAGCAGCTCGTCATTTCCCGATCTTTCTCGGCAGAACGAGCCCGACAGCTTGTGAAGTCGGGCTCGTTCTGCCGAGAAACCCTGCTCAAAGCTGTCGGGGAAGACAGCATTGAATAGGGCCCGGCGGCCATCTCCCCCTTGGGGAGATGGTCGCCGGCGATTGAATACCCCCTTAGTGTCTTGCTGTGGAAAAAAGGAAATACTTCCAATACTTCCAATACCCCAGTATGTGTGGGCTTTGGATGTATTAAAGTTTTATTTCTGTTGTGTGTCAGTGTGTGTTTATTTGACTATTTTTATTACTGTGGAACTACAAGTGCCAGCGGGCCCTTTAATGCCCCGCATGCTGGGACTTGTGGTTTTCCAAGTCACAGCTTGCGGGGAAGGCTTGCTGGGACTCATAGTTCCACAGTAAAAGAAAATAGTTTTTATTCTATTCTTTTACATCAGCCACACAGGGTCACCGGGGACAGCACCAGGCTTCAGCCTGGTCAGGTAAGTCCTGGAGGAGGGGGGACCCCTTTATTGGGGGGGTCCACACTCCCCCAGGGCCCCTGGCCAGGCTGACTGGTCAGTAGGGTGATGTTTTGGCCGCGGGACATTATATAATAAGTGTCCCCCGGCTGTGACATTACCCTGCTTGCTGGTTTGGCCTGGGGCTGGTTCTTAAAATACGGGGGACCCCTAGTCATTTTGTCTGGACCTGGAGCCTGGGGCTGGTTTTTAAAAATCGGGGAACCCCTATTTGTCGGGTTTCCTGATTTTTTATTACCGGCCCCGGCTCTTTCAGCCTGGTGCTGGTTACGGCTGGGGGGGGGACCCCACGCTGTTTTTATTTATTTATTTCTCTATTTTTTAACACTGAAGCCTGCATGGATCTGACTGATCCGTGCAGGCTTCTGCCAAATACGACAGGAAAATAAAGTGTATTTTCCTGCCATATATTCGCGGCTGTTTTACACTAATTAGCGGCCGTATTTTTAATACGGCCGCTTAGTAAATCAGGAACCACCATTCTTTTGAATTGTGTTTCCTGGCGTATTCTATTGATGGTGTATTCATTCGTATTTGTAAATACAAATACGAATGTCCCATCAATATGAATACAAAAATTGGTATTTTTGGCATAGTAAATGCCAAAAATACGTATACGCCAAAAAAAATTCGTATTTTCGTATGAAAAAATTGAAAATACGATTTTTTTTCACGATTTTTTGTTAGTAAATTTCCCCTATATCTTACTCAATATGAAGAGTCCGAAGATCGAAATGAATTTATATTTACAGTGTATTATATACTATAATGTTCCACATATAGTATATATTTTATCTTACTTTATATGAAGTGATCCAATCTTAAGTATTCCTTGTACATCCTATTAATAGTTTGAATGTCATGCCATGCTACAATTAAACTTGTATGGTCAACATTTTATACAATTGCAAAATTAATTAGCATAATTGCCAGTGCAGCTACTGTAAATTTGTCAGAAGGAGGAGCATGCTGTTTTCCACCATACATGTGTTTCATTATATATACACCATGTTTATGGTAATATTAAAGTTAGAAATGAGTAACATTTGATTGGATGCATATCAGATATATAGATGTACCTTTTTATTGTCTTCATCACATCTCTGAGCTAAAGAGCTTGTAGTCCGCAATTCACAGGATCTTGACAAGACTGATTCTGGTAGCGTCAAACTGTCAGTAGGTAAATTTCTTGGTGTATGTTTTCTTGATAATTCTTCAGTACTATAGGAATGACACGAGTAGCTTGGATGTAGTGGTGGCGATATGTCCATGTCTGATTCCATATTTTCATCGTACAGTATGTTTGAACAGGGTTGAGGAAACCCATGAATTTGTTGAACGTCCATTGAGGAGCAAGTTTTTTTATAGTTCTGGTTTGAACTCTCACTAGAAACACTAGAACCATAAGAGGGGGATCTAATATCTCTTGATGCTTTACATCTTTTTAAATGTGGCATCACGTTTTCTTTTTGCCTGACATATGATGGATTGAAATGTAAAGGAGGTGGAAATAGTGTAACCTTTCTCGATTTACCAAATACACAATCTTTTTTTATTGGTGAACATATATTTTTGCTTAATGGAGGTTTATCATTTAATAATGAAATATTCTCTCTGGTGGTGTATGGTGGTGTAATGGACCTGCGATACAATTGAGAATATGGAGACACAACTCCTTTCTGAGAAAGGAGTGTTCCTGAAGATGACTTAAAGTTTAATGAGTCTGGGGAAAATGTTCTAAGTGGCTTCTGATAGAATGAGGAGTCACCATGTAAAATGTTAGAATCTGAAACTGAAGAAAGAATTTCATTTTTCTTTTGAAATGATGGTATTTTAGATTCTTTTACATAGTCAAGAGAAAAACAGGATAACGATTTTCGAGGTGGCAGTGATGATTTCTGAAATGCTACAGTTGGGGAGGTTGGCTTAGGCTCAATTTGATACTGATTTAGATCTGGAGAAAGGCCTCTTTCATAATCTGACTTCTTAGATTTTAGCAAAGCAGTTAAAAAAGAAAGTCGTGATGACACAGGTGAAGCAGATTCAGGTCTTGGAACTGGAGATGTGCATACATTCATGCTACATATTGTTGAGGAGGAACCATAAAATGGAGAGTGAAGAGGGCTGGGGCTTTGACAAAGAGGATACTTGATAACCTGTATAGGTAGAGGTGACAATGCATTTGACCTTGGACACTTACTTATATTTGGTGCACTGTAGCTTGGAGTTTCTGAAATATTTGAGGAACCTGAAGATTTTGTTAAATAAGTGTTGCCTTGAGATTCTGTAGTCACAATATTAGATGAATTTGATTTTTGCAATGAAAAATGTGCATGAGATATGTCTCTATATGTAATATGGTCTTCGTGTATATTTGGAGGCACATAACGTGCGGTATCTTCTTTAGAGTCTGTTGTGCTTTTAGCTGGATATGATAGATTTGTCCTTTGAAGATTGTATGAGTCCAGACCAACTGTAGGCACAGAACAATATTGCTACAATAAAGAAGAGAGATACAAGAATAAATGTGAAATAGATGATTCCAAAATTTGTGTACTGCCTTATTTCTAATTTATATCATTATTTTAATAGGAAATTAGCAATGCTATTCATTCATCTAATAATTACTGTAACCATTTGTTTTATATGCCTGTAGGGAATAAAATGAATTGTACATACAAGTTTTGCCATTTTTCTCATTTTGTTGACAGGACAACTGAGGTAAAATAGAGCCAGTTTGTACAGGGCCTCAGAACTGCCCTTTTTTCCTGCCAGTACAGGTACAGACTCTCTGACATGTCTACTTGGATGCTTTCACTGAAGTAATACTCCAGCATTTTTCAATGGTGACCGCATCGTATGCAGTGATAGTGGACATGTCAGCAATCATTGGCAGGTCCTTCAGTCTGGACCAAATGTCCAAACTCGCTCCTGCCTGCCCTGCATCACTGCAAGTGGGTCGAGTAAGTAAGTTTAATTTATATAGCGCACTTTCTCCAACAGGACTCAAGGTGCTTTACAGACATTAAAAAACAATGCACATAATACAGAGGATGTTGATGCTACAGTAACAGACAAGTCACAGACAAAAGAAACCCTTGAGCAAACAGTAAGCCTAATGCAGGGGTTGTGTACTCCACCCTGACAAGGTACCAGGTGCGGCAGCTATTTTAGGCGCTCTGCGTAGGATTACCCTTGGGCGAATAGATTACCATTAAAAGGAAATTTGATCTTTTTCCTCGCTGCCACAGGTGTAGGAGAAAATGAAGAAGGAGCTGTTGCCATGTCACAGTCTGTTTCAGATGACAATCTCCTGACCAGCAGGTCTTTGCCCCGCTATAGACTTGTGTCCACCAGAAACAGAGACACAACATACACTTTAAACAGAGGATCGAGCATGGTGGCCAAAATGTATGATTTTAATAGACTCACCACCCTCATAACCTGGCAAAGTGTATGAATGTCTTCATCCACAAGAGCTACAAGCTTTGTTCAATTGCAATGCTTTAGGTCCTCCTACACTTTCTCCAGCTGCTTCTGCATCAGCCTGATCAGGGGAATGATCTGACTCAAGATGGCAGTGTCGGAACTGACTTCAGGTGTGGCACATTCAAATGGCTGGAGAACATTGCGCAACATGGAAATCAGTCTCCACTGCGCTTAATTCAGGTGCATCCCTGCTCCTTATGTTGTAAGTGGTGTTTAGGCTTGAGTGGCCTTTTGCTGCTCCTCTTCAGCATATAGAGGGTTGAGTTCCAGCGCTTCATAACTTTTTTGTTTGAGGTGATGGCAGGGCAGGTTCAGCTGTTTTTGATGTTGCTCCATCCTTCAGCATGCAGTAGCAGAATGGCAAAAGTCCCGCAATTCTGCTGGCCACCGCAAGCATCTCTTTAACAGCAAAGGAAATGCTGCAACACCATTTATTGTGTGGGCAAAACATGGCACATGTTGGATATTTCCCATATGTAATGCCCGCACAATGTTTCTGGCATTGTCCGATACCACAAATCCCCAGGAAATTCTAAGTGCGGTAAGCCACTGCACAATGATTTCCCTCCATTTCTCTAAGAGGTTGTGCCTTTTACTGAAACCGGAGATACACAAGGTAGCCTACCTTGGAAGGATAAGGCGTTTCGGAGATGCTGCTGCTGCGGAAGGTGATGCATTTACCCAGTGGGCTGTCACAGTCATATAGTCCTTAATTTTCCCTGTACCACTTGTCCACATGTCCATGGTTAAGTGGACAGTGGGTACAACCGCATTTTTCAGGGCACTGAGGACACTTTTTCAGACAACTCTGTACATACTGGGTATCCCCTGCCTAGTGAAGTGGAATGTAGATGGGATTTGGTACCAGGGACACAATATCTCCATCTATCATCTAAATCCCACTCCCCTGATGGCAGATGCCAGATGCACGTCTAACACCAACATAACTGTCAAGGCCGCAGTTATCCGCTTTGCCATATGATAACCACTGTCATACTTTGTCCTCATCGCAAACGGCTGTTGGATGGTCAATTGCATTGTGAAAGATGTACTGGTGCTCTTACTTTCTCTCTGAGATGATGAACGACTCTCAGCAGCAACAGCCGTAGTGGCAGCAGTAAGTGTAGTGCTGCAGGATCCTCCGGAGGAATTCCAGATAGAAGAGGAGTCAGTCATGCCAGTGACATGGCCTGCAGGACTACCTGTGATCCGGATCGTGGAGGAAATTGACGAGGAGTGACTTGCAGGTATGGTTTTCAGGTGCTTGGATACAACAGAATGAAGGGATTTAGGTGTCCCTGGACTGCTTACAGCCCTAGCCACAGTTTCTGAACTAAACCATGACTTATGAACGAATTTCAGGTGATGCATAAGCGAGAATGTCCCAAGGTGACCAATGGTGTTATCCCTGCTTATTGCAGCGTTAGATAAACTACATATGGTGAGAACATTTGGTACTTGTGTATTATCACGGCGCCCATGATGTTGATCTTAGTACATCACATGCATCGCATCGCATGCGACATAGCGGCATGCGATGCATGCAATGCAATCCGATTTTTAATTGTACAAGCACCCTGATGGGTGATTACAATGTTAAATGCACCCCCATTGTCAACGCCTCCCCCACTATCAACGCCAACCCGAAACGTGGTGAGCATGGCGGTACGCATCCTCCAACTTTTTCATACCCCCACTATCCACGTCGGTGTGGAGTTGATTTATAGATAGTGTGGCGAGCGCAGCAAGGCGAGCGGACGCGGATGACTTTACATGTATTCCACGGCCCCTCATGGGGCTCGCTGCACTCGCCACGCTTCGGGCTCATATTACAATTCCCCTGACGGGGCTCACTGAGCTCGCCGTTCTTCGGGGTCGATGGCTCGCTGCGCTCGCCACACTATCTAAAGTCAGCACCACGCCGACGTGGATAGTGGGGGTATGAAAAGGTCGGAGGACACGTACCGCCGCCCCTCGCGGGCTCACGGCGCACGCCACGCTTCGGGTTGTCCTTCGTAGTGGGGGTCGCATTGACAATGGGGGGGCATTTAACTTTCTGGGGGCATTTAACATCGTATGCACCCATCAGGGTGCTTGTACAATTAAAAATGGCATGCGATCACATCGCATGCCATTTGCTGATATTTAATTGTACATTTTGCCTTTTTCATACAAAAATCGCATTGCATACCATCGCATACCCTATTTAGTGGTATGTGATGCGATGGTCGCCGTGATATTACACAAGTACCAAACATTTTTGTCCAGATAAAAATTATTCCAGACCAAAGAAGTGTAATTTTTGGTCTTCTACCCAGGCATGGCAACGGCATTTTGCATCCCACAGACAACTACAGTTGTTGCCTCATTTAAGCAAACCACCATCGACAGCATCCTAATCAACTTCCTCCTCAGCGCCAGCTACATCAATATCCTCCTCCTGGTGTGCAACATTGACACCTTCAATCTCACAATCAGGAACTGGACTGTGCCACCTCTTCTTGTACTGTGATAAGAAGGTCAGGCATTGCAACCACCAACACCCTTGGACTCTCCTTTGGGATTTGTAATACCATGTCTTTAGAAGGCACATTTGTTTGCTGTGTTTTTGATGACAGCTTAACACGCTTAAATTTTCTAGCGGGAGGAGGAAGGCTCAGATCATCGTGTGAAGCTAAACCAATAGTCATGAACATACAGTATGCCAGGGCCTTAGCCGTTCCCTGCCACTCTTACATTTCTCTTACATTTCTCCTCAAACGATTTACATTTTTTTTTTTTCTACAAGTTACTGAACATTGCCATTTTGGATTTTACATGCCCTCTACGATGACATTGGGTATTGGCCTTGGCAGATGGCGTTGATGGCATTTCATGTACTATGTCATGAGTAGTGGCAGCAGCTTAAGCACTAGGAGGAAATGGTTCTTGTTCTTTCACTAATTTATTCTCCAAATTTTTGTTCTCCATTTTCTTTCTGTAGTTATAAAACTATGCGGCACAGGAGAGTGTATCTTAAACCAGACACACACAGCAAAGCCTGAAAAAAATTGACAGATTAAAATAACCCTTTTATTTTGAGGTTATTTATTATATACAGCACAGGAGAGTGTACCACACACATGGCAAACCCTGGAAACAGTAGACAGATTAAAATAACCCTTTTATTTAAAAAAAAATGTACACTGGACTGTCATTCGACGTATACGGCTGCCGGCTGTACTACTGGACTTAGCGGCAGTACCACTGAACTGTCATTGGACTTATACGGCTGTTGGCTGTACCATTTGACTGTCACTGGACTTATATGGCTGTTGGCTGTACCACTGGACTTAGTGGCAGTACCACTGGACTTAGCGGCAGTACCACTGGACTTAATGACAGCACAGGACTTACCGACAGTACCACAGGACTTAACAATAGTACAGCAGGACTTAACAGCAGTACCATTGGATTGTCACTGGACTTATACAGCTGTCTTCTGCACCACTGGACTTAATGGCAGTACTACTGGACTTAAAGGCAGTACCATTGGACTGTCACAGGATTTACAGTATATGGCTGTTGGCTGTACCACTGGACTTAATGGCAGCACAGGATTTACTGAAAGTACCAAAGGACTTAATAGCACTACCACTAGATTGTCACTGGATTTATACAGCTGTCTTCTGTACCACTAGAATTAACGGCGGTACCACTGGATTTAACGGCAGTACTGGACTTAACAACAGTACCATTGGACTTAATGGCAGTGCAATTGGACTTAAGGACAGTACTGGACTTAACAGCAGTACCACTAGACTTAAAGGCAGTATTGGACTTACCAGCAGTACCACTGGACTTAACGGTAGTATTGGACTTAATGGCAGTACCACTGGACTTAACAGCAGCACTAGACAGCACAGCACCACTGCATGGACTTATACAGCAGCACAGGACACCAGCACTAGACAGCACATGATGCCAGCACTGGCAGCAGACAGCACAGAACCACAAGACTGGACAGCACAATACACCAAAGGACATTACCGCTGCGACCAGGTCGCCACCCTACGCCAGCTTTCCAGAGAGACACAGAGACACAACCTCAATCAACCCTTTACAATGCTGGAGTGAAGATGGGGGTGGGTAGTCTATTGAGTTCGGATCTCTTAAAAATAGGATGCCAGGATAATGAAGTTTTGCCTCGTTCTGTGATCCAAGCTTGGTGGGAAATACTGACCGGCACTCGGATCCCAGTTCAGATCCCTGTGTTCGGTAGCGCTCATCACTAATGTATTTATCATTTACACGGTACAGATACTTATAACCTGGCGCTAAAGATAGAGTTAATTGAAGCAGCTCGTAATTTGAGACCATCAATCTCCCAAATATGATACAAGTTGCTACAGATAGAGTTTGGAGAAAAAACTACAGATAGAGTTTCAGTGTCTATGGACACTGACAGTGGGCATCTCAGTCCTTGCACATCTGTACACACGAATGCACACCAGGGAAGCATTTTGTAGTGGCATTTGCATAAAGTCAGATGTGCCATGGGCAAAAGATGCAGAACAGATGTGACTGCGTCTGAATCCATTCACATAGCTAGTCTAACATTATGCATTTACCTATGTCAGATGTGAGTGTATTATGTAATTCTAGAGGTACAGTATAAACTGCCCAAAATGGCCTAAAATCAAAGTCGCAGGGACCCGAACATAAAAGGGATCATTCGGCACAAACACAACAGTGCACCACAAAAACCACCATCTCATTTTCTACATTTACTTTCATACATAGCTACAGAATCTAAGAAATGTAATAGACTACCTCTTTGTTACAAAATGATGGCCATTGCTCTGGAACAGGGGTATTCAACATGCTCTAGCTGCTGGGGAAGTATGCATTCCAGCATGCCCTGTCATACTGTAGTTTGAGCATGCCCTCTGCTAAGCTATTACTCATTTCTTTACCTCTTACGGTATGTTTCCCTAATCTTGGACATTGTGCAAAAGATTTATGACTTGGCATACATCATTCATTTTTTTTTCATTATTGAGACCTCCCATTCCTGCTTGCAAAACTTCTTGATTACTGCACCTACTTTCTGAAATAACCTCACTTTTTCTCAGATTGAACCCTTAAAGTTTTAAGGGCACTTTGAAAACTTTCATTTTTTCAAGGCAGCTTCATAATTCTAGCTACACTATTAACCTGCCCATATTATCCAATAAATTTTATGTACTGATTCCAAAATGTAATGTATCCTAAAGTGCTATTTTTATATTAATTAGTTATTTGCCATGACAGAGACCAGCTGTGCTGGTACAATATGAATGCCTAAGGATGTTAGATTTTTGCCTTCCTGTGCATTAATATTTGGCTGGCCAATTGCATAACAAATGTGCTTTTAATAATTTATGTTCTATTAGATCTTAAACTCTTGAAAGTGAATTGGGTCCAAATTCTATGGAACAAACACACACACACACACACACACACACACACACACATAACTTTGGATACACAGTAATAAATACAATACTGGGTATAAACAGAGGGAGAGGTAAGAGGACCCTGCTTGTCAGAGAAATAGGAAGTTTATACATGAGGTTAAATGCTGCAGACAGTATTGTATACTAATTCAATCAGATATCAGTGGTAGAAAGTATTTAGAGGGCTTTGTGATCCAGTCAAAGAACTGTTTGCAGTAATTTTCATCTGTGGTCAGAAGATTGATTGACTATAGAAAGAATGTATTTCAATTTTGTTTGAACTTTGTCTATTGGATAGACTTAGGTAAATACAGGTCTGAGCTCTTTGTTTCTGGGATCATCATAGAGTCTCGAAGATGTTGTGGCCCAGAAGTGCTGTACAATATGATGTAGCAGACAAAGTCTTTTTGCCAGGGATATTTAGATGCTTAAGGTCCATACACACTGGGTGATTATGCCCAGCATGTATGGACAGCGATGACCGCTGTCATCGCTGGGGGAAAGCCGCTCAGTGCCTACACACTGAACTGCTTTCCCCCTGCCTGGCCCTGTTAGCGGGGGCTAGAGGGCTTTGCCTAGTGCATTGCTATGCACAGCCGTCCAAAAAGCTGCACATCTGCTGGTAATACAAATAGCTTTACTGGCAATGATGTAGGAGTGCGCATCACCGTTAATTGCTGGGCCATAAACACTTGGCCTTGAGCTGAAAGCTGCTCAAACTTGGTGTTTTGAGCGTTTTTTTTAGCTCAAAATCACCCAGCGTGTATGGACCTTTAGATAGGCTTCTGCTGCTATCCTACACATTTACAAGTTAAGGCCTCTTTTACTTTTTCTGCTTTTTTGCACTGTACTACATTATGTTCACACATTTTGCCTAGTTTCTTATATCTGCAAATATTCCAATATTTACCTAAAATATTTTTGTGCCTAGGCCCAATGGGCCTTATTCTAGTTCACTCTTTCTGACAAAATCCTTCTTAGATGGAAAAAAACATGTGCACTGCAGGGGTGGGGGGGGGGGGGGTGGCAGATGTAAAATGTGCAGAGAGAATTAGATTTGGGTGAGTTATTTTGTTTCTGTGCAGGGTAAATATTGGCTGCTTTATTTTTACACTGCAATATAGATCTTACTTTGATGTAAAACCCCACCCAAATCTAATTCTCTCTGCACAAGTAACATCTGTCCCACCTGCAGTGCACATGGTTTTGTCCATCTAAAGCTGGTTTCACATTGCAAAAACCTGCTTTCATTTTTGCAAACGTGTCTGAAAACGGGTCCAAAGCCAGTTAAACCCCTTTCATATTGCATGTTGTAAACGGTATATTGCAGTTTCAATACTTTTTTTGTACCTTCAGATTCAACCCATTTCACCCATAGAAAGCCATACAATGTCATTTTAAATGTATTTTTTCCTGCTTGTGGGCATGGATTATTCGTACTGGGGTCATCTATAGGCCACCAGGCCAGGGGCAGGATTTGGACAGGAGCCTATTGCTTGATGGCACTAAAAGGGCTTTAAAGGGAGAAGTCATAATCATGGGAGACTTTAATCTACCTGATGTGAATTGGGAGGAGTCTTTTGCAAGATTAACTACAAGTGGCAATTTTCTAAATTCCCTACAGGGAGCATCTCTCAAGCAATTGATGAGGGAGCCTACTCTCAAAGACTCAATATTAGATTTAATACTCACAAATGGTGACAGAATATCAGACATATATGTAAGTGAGAACCTAGGATCCAGTGATTATCAAGCAGTATGGTTTAGTATCAAGGAAGGATCCAACTCCAGTCACACAAAAACTAAGGTGTTGGATTTTAGGAAGGCTGACTTTGCAAAAATGGGGAGATGTTTAAGCGACTCATTAGCGGATTGGGTGAACTTGAAAGGAGTGCAGGAGAGGTGGAGAAAATTAAAAAGTGCAATACTAAAGGCAACGGACCTTTGTATCAAAAGGGTTAAGAAAAGTACCAGGAAAAGGAAGCCAGTGTGGTTTACAAAAGAGGTATCAACTAGTGTAAAAGCAAAAAAGATGGCCTTTAGGACATACAAGCAGACTCAAAATAATAATGACAAAGAAGTGTATCTTGCCAGACGCAAAGAGGCTAAGAAAGTGATCAGGCGTGCCAAGGCACAAGCTGAGGAGAAAATGGCTCAGTCGGTAGATAAAGGAAACAAAACTTTTTTTAAGTATATAAGTGAAAGGAGAAAATCAAATGGAGGAATAATAAGACTGCGGACAGACACTGAGAATTTGGTGGAGGGAGACAAGGCAATTGCAGATCATCTAAATAATTACTTTTGCTCTGTATTCACTATAGAAGGAGAAGGGAAGGGACCACAGTTAAGTTGCAAGGACATTCATAAAAATAAGGTAGATGGAGGTACATTTACTAGGGAGAAAGTCCTAACAGAACTTTCAAGACTGAAAGTGGATAAATCAATGGGGCCAGACGGAGTGCATCCAAGGATACTAAAAGAACTAAAAGATGTGTTGGTAGCGCCATTAACAGATTTATTCAACCAGTCACTAGATACAGGTGCAGTTCCAGAGGACTGGAGAAAAGCAAATGTAGTTCCACTGCACAAAAGCGGAAGCAAAGAAGAAGCAAGTAACTACAGACCAGTGAGCCTTACATCAGTAGTAGGGAAAATAATGGAAACACTATTAAAAGAAAGAATAGTGGAATATCTTAAATTAAACAACTTACAGGATCCAAAACAGCATGGTTTTACTGCAGGGAGATCATGCCAAACAAGTCTCATTGACTTTTTTGACTCCGTGACCAAAATACTAGATGAAGGGGGGGCTGTAGATGTGGCATATCTAGACTTTAGTAAGGCATTTGACACTGTCCCACATCGCAGGCTGCTAAATAAACTTGAAAGTGTGGGATTGGATTATAAAACAATTAAATGGATAAGAACCTGGTTGCAGGATAGGAAACAGACAGTTGTCGTAAATGGAGTGCATTTTATGGAGGGACATGTTACCAGTGGAGTACCCCAGGGATCTGTACTTGGACCAGTGCTCTTTAATATCTTTGTTAGTGACATTGCAAATGGTATTGAAGGGAAAGTATGCCTTTTTGCAGATGATACAAAGATATGCAACAGAGTAGACACACCAGGAGGGGTAAATCAAATGACTGATGATCTAAGCAAACTTGAGAATTGGTCAAGAGAATGGCAACTACAGTTTAATGCTAAAAAATGCAAAATTATGCACTTGGGACTCAAAAACCCAAAGGCTCAATATAGTATCAAGGGTACTATAATGGAAACTACTGAGGAGGAAAGAGATCTAGGAGTCACTATTTAAGGTGACTTAAAGGCAGGGAGGCAATGTAACAAAGCAATGAGGAAGGCTAGTCAGATGCTTGGTTGCATAGGGAGAGGAATCAGTAGCAGAAAAAAAGACGTAATAATGCCACTTTATAGGTCATTGGTACGACCTCATCTGGAATACTGTGTCCAGTTCTGGAGACCATATCTTCAGAAGGATATAAATACATTGGAGAGTGTACAAAGAAGGGCAACTAAAATGATTCATGGCCTACATCACAAAACTTACCTGGATAGACTAAAAGATTTGAACATGTATAGTTTGGAGCAGAGAAGGGAAAGGGGGGACATGATAGAAATCTTCAAATATATCAAGGGTTTTAACATAGTACAGGTGGGAAATTTTCTTCAAAGGAAAACAAGTAATAAAACACGAGGACATGCACTGAAACTGGAGGGAGGTAGGTTCAGGGGAAATGTTAGAAAGAATTACTTCACTGTAGTGGATAAGTGGAATAGCCTCCCATCAGAGGTGGTAGAGGCTAAGACAGTAGAACAATTTAAACATGCTTGGGATAGGCATATGAATATCCTTACAAAGAAATAAGGATTAAAAAGGGTTGAGTTTACCTGAAGGGTAAAAAAAGGGGCAGACTAGATGGGCCAAATGGTTCTTATCTGCCGTCAAATTCTATGTTTCTATGTTTCTATGGATCATGTGTGGTTATCATTTGTAGCAAATACTGTTTCTGAGCTGTTCAGACTGCAGGAAAAACGGCTCTGAAACGTGTAATATCCTGCTTTTAACACGTTTCAAAATACCGGTATTTTGTAACCGGTAAATTGATTGTGGAGCTTTCCTATTGCAGCTGGTACCGTTTTAAAGCAGTTTTAAATCGGCAATATGCCGTGTTAAAACTGCAATGTGAAAGGGGCTTTAGGAGAATTTTGTCAGAAAGAGTAAACTAGAATAAGGCCCAATGTCCCACTCTATCACTGCTTGAGATCTTCAATGACTTTCCCATTCTAGAATGTATGCTCTGACGAGCAGGGCCCTCTCTTCTCTTCCCTCCTGTTCTCACAGCACTCTTCTTGCATTTCAACTACAGCTCTCTTTCTCTTCTACAATCTGTACCTGCCTCTATTCTCATTCACTTCCTTAAATCTCAGCTGTATTGTGTACTAAGAATTATGCTTTAATTGTGTAATGTCTAGTTCTGTGTACCCTGTACTGTTCTAATGTGTTCTATATAGAGATGAGCGGGTCCGGATCCCCGAGATCTGACAGATCCGAATATCGGGGATCCGGGCCAGATCCGAGCCGGCTCGGGTGTTCCCGCCTGAATTCCGGACCAATAACGAGGCCGAACGTCATCGTCGCGCTGTCGGATTCTCACGGGAGCAGGATGTTATAAAAGACGCACGCGCGCCCCGCCATCTTCACTCCAATCTTGGAGAGGGAAGTGGGTGGTTGGGAAGCTCCGTGTGCTCCGTGCTGTGCTCTGTGCCATGTGCTCCGTGACCTGACCTGTGCCCTCACTGCCCTGTGCTGTGCTCCATGCCATGTGCTCCGTGCTGTGCTGTGCTCCGTGACCTGCCCTCACTGCCCTGTGCTCCGTGCCATGTGCTCCGTGCTGTGCTGTGCTCCGTGACCTGCCCTCACTGCCCTGTGTTGTAGACTTGAGAGTCAGTGACTGTTTATAGGCCTGAGCCCTGTAGTGTGATTTAACTAACTAGGTGCTGCAGTGCTCACACGCAGGGGCTGCAGTGTCCACTGTCCAGGGGCTGTCCTGTGGGCCGTGCCCTGTTGTGATTTATTTAGCCCTAAGCCCTGTGTTGTGATTTATTTTATTTAGCCCTGAACCCTGTGTTTTTTTTGTGATTTAACTAACTAACTCAGTGCTGCAGTGCTCACACGCAGGGGCTGCAGTGCTGCTGAGTAGTACACTGTGTACAGGGGCAGCATTAATACAAGGGGCTGTGTCCAGTGTGACAGCCTATATCTTATCCATTGTCCAGTGTCACGAGTCACTCACGACATATATCCTGTGTCCTGTCCTGTGTGACGACTGACGACATATCCTGTGTCCAGTGTGACGACATATATCCAGTGTCCAGTGTGACATATATCCATTGTCCAGTGTGACTACATTCATCCAGTGTCCAGTGTGACAGGGGCTGTGTCCAGTGTACAGGGGCTGTGTCCAGTGTACAGGGGCTGTGTACAGGGGTTGTGTCCAGTGTACAGGGGTTGTGTCCAGTATACAGGGGCTGTGTACAGGGGTTGTGTCCAGTGTACAGGGGTTGTGTCCAGTATACAGGAGCTGTGTACAGTAGCTGTGTCCAGTGTCCAGGGGCTGTGTCCAGGGGCAGTGTCCAGTGTGACGGCTGTGTCCAGTGTACAGGAGCTGTGTCCCGGGGTGGTGTCCAGAGGCTGTGTCCATTGTCCAGGGGCCGTGTCCAGGGGCTGTGTCCAGGGTAACGGGCTGTGTCCATTGTCCAGGGGCTGTGTCCAGGGTAACGGGCTGTGTCCATTGTCCAGGGGCTGTGTCCAGGGTGACGGGCTGTGTCCAGTGTCCAGTGTGAAGGCTATGTCCAGTGTGCAGGAGCTGTGTCCAGACGCTTTGTCCAGTGTGATGGCTGTGTCCATTGTCCAGGGGCTGTGTCCAGTGTACAAGAGCTGTGTCCAGAGGCTGTGTCCATTGTCCAGGGGCTGTGTCCAGGGTGACGGGCTGTGTCCAGTGTACAAGAGCTGTATCCAGAGGCTGTGTCCATTGTCCAGGGGCTGTGTCCAGGGTGACGGGCTGTGTCCAGTGTCCAGGGGCTGTGTCCAGGGGCAGTGTCCAGTGTCCAAGGGGCCGTGTCCAGTGTGACAGGCTGTGTCCAGTGTAAAGTAAGAAAAATAAATAAAATTAATAAATCAAATAAAAACACATCTTTGGAGGATGATGGAGGAGGAAATAGTGGGAGATCAGCAACCTGATAGAAGTTCTGAAGCTTCTACCACCAGTCATGACAAGGCCGATACCTCTTTGTATTTGCTCTTTGGAGCATTTCTCTTTTTTTGGGATAGTTTATTAAACTGCCACCCTGTCTGCCCCTGCAGTGCCGCTCTGCCAGGTTGGAAGTGTAAGGTCCACATGTATGTGATGCCGACTGCTGTCGCTTAGCTTAGTCATCCAGCTACCTCGGTATACCCTTTTGGCCCAACTACAGTAAATGAAAACAATTTTGTAAGCTGTGAAGTGATCAAAATTGACTAGAAATTAGTGGAAACTAATGTTATTGAGGTTAATAATACTTTAGGGGCAAAAACAGGCCCAAATTCTGTTATTTTAGCCATTTTTAGCATTTTTTCATAAAAATCCAGATCCTAAACCAAAACCAAAACCCACAAGGGTGGTTTTGCCAAAACCAATCCAGATCCAAAACACGTAGGGAGATCCAGATCCAAAACCAAAACCCGAAAAAGTGGCCGCCGCACATCTCTAGTTCTATATGTACGGTGCTGGCTGGTGCAATCACCATGTGGCGCTGCTGAATGGCTGCCTGGGTGCTGCACAGCTCAGTAATTATATGTTCCCCATGTCTGTGTCCCTCATTAGAGTACATCTAGTGTATATATATATATATATATATATATATCTGTACTGTAAAGCTGGTTTCACATTGCAAAAACCTTCTTTCAACTTATTTTTGTAAACGTGTCTTAAAACGGGTCAAAGTCAGTTAATCCCCTTTCATATTGCATGTTGTAAAGGTATATTGCAGTTTCAATACCGTTTTTGTACCTTCAGATTCAACCCATTTCACCCATAAAAAGCCATACAATGCCATTTTAAAAGTTTTTTTTCCTTCTTGTGGGCGGGGAACAAGTGTGGTTATCATTTATAGCAAATACCGTTTCTGAGCTGTTCAGACTGCAGGGAAAACGGCTCTGAAACATGTAGGATCCTGCTTTTAACACGTTTCAAAATACCAGTATTTTGTAACCGGTAAATTGATAGTGGAGCTTTCATATTGCAGCTGTTACCGTTTTAAAGCAGTTAAAAATCGGCAATATGCCGTGTTAAAACTGCAATGTGAAAGGGGCTTTACTGGCTACCTAAATGGCTGTGCAATCACCATGTGGCGCCGCTGAATGGCTGCCTGGGTACTGCACAGCTCGGTAAATATGTTCCCCATGTTCGTGTCCCTTATTAGAATGCGTCTTGTGCATATCTGTATGTGTGATGTATATCTTTACTGCCTTGTACTGATAACCCTTTGTATTACAGTATGTGCATTGTTATTTTTAATGTCTGTAAAGCGCCTTGAGTCCTGTTGGAGAAAGTGCGTTATATAAATAAAACTTACTTACTTACTTACATTCTTCTTTGTTATGGAAATCACACTATAATCTCCATTGAGGATAGACTTATGGGAATGACAAATATTCTCTGTACAGCATTGTATTAATATTATTATTATTATTATTATTAATAATAATAATAATAATAATAATCAACATAGCATGTATCATATATATTTGGTAATTCAGCATGAATCTCAAATCAGAGAATTGGCTGCAGACTACGAGGAGAAAGCCACTGCCCAGTTTGAAAGAGAAAACGCCCTGTGCAAAATTGCAAATGAATTCTGAACGGCTCACTATCCATTAGAATTTGAAGTAACTTTGCTACCTGTGCAAATGTGAGTATGTCCGTGGCATCCACTGATCTGCAATTCAGGCAGGCATGAAGCGGTCAGAGCTGATGTCACAGACCCTCCTTAATAGTGTCTGCATTATTTCAAACACTCCCAGAAAAAGTTAGCCTGTCAGTCAAACTGCGGCTCCATTGTGTTTAAGATCCATTGATATATACAGTCGCTAATTGCCCTCACACATGAGCATTGTGTATGGTACGCAAACGCAGTTGTTCAATAATTGCTCCATTTGCAAATTCTCTAATGAGCAATCCATGTTAAATTAGGCCCTTTATTTGGTAGTGAATAAAACATACTTTTTATGGTTGTATAATTACATAATCTTGTAGCTGTAACGATCACATACAGTTTTCTTGCAGGCAGAAAAATCAATCAAAGATTTTAACTAGGCAAAATAACCAAACCAACAACACTACAGTGTAATTTGTTGGTAGTGACCACATATATTTATAAATCTTGTTGTGATTCGGGGACATACATGTCATTAATACTTACTCCTAGAGTTGCTTTTGGCTGCACTGCTGATGATTGCTGCATTCCCCTTTCTTCACAAGGCAAAGGTGGAGTCTTTTTGATGATTATTTCATCTTCACTGTCGTCAGAGTCCATCACTACAACAAATTCTGCTATGAAAAGGTCATCATTTTTTATTGCCTCTGGTTCATTTGAGGCAGTGTTTTTCCACGGAATATTCTCCTCAGATCTCAGCTTGTGGCATGTGTTCACAATATGTTCAGGAGATTCCTTCTTGTTTTTTTGTGATACATTTCCCATAATCTTTTCAGGCTAGAATACAGATTTATAGTACATAAAACTATTTAGCAAAGTGTAAAAATGATAAAAATATTTTGACATTTTCTAATAATAACTACATCAGACTATCTGGAAGTGACAAATTACTGTATTTGATTTACTTTTTAACAAATAACTAGAATATTGTTATTGTCACCACCTAACTTTCACTAAAGATAAAAATATTGTATAGCGCACCTTAGGATATCATTGATATCCAGACTGAATCACCTATACTGTACAATGTGTTTTTCAGCAAACATAAGTGCACAAGTGCTTATGCTGTATATCAGCAGGGTAATCTCAGGTTGCAGGATAAAATATGTTCTTACCACTTTCTCAGGCATGTGTTAAACTGTTATTGAATCTCTTGAACTGTGATTATAATTGTGTATGACCTCATTATCCACCTCATCTAGGGCGGGATGTACTAAAGGGAAAATAGGGTAAAACGGGGGTTTTACTGCATTTTCCTATGTACCATTACCCGTCCGCCCCGTCTCCGCCAGGCAGGGTATCGCCACCTCTGGGTGGCGATACCATATAGAGGCCTATGGGCTTCTATCCCCGCCGGCTGCCCGCTGTCCGCGCGACCCCCCTTCCCGTCCTCCATCGATCTCCTCCACCCCCAACAGGTGTCACAACCGGGAGGACATCCGGCTGCAGGGGGGAGGAGGAGACGCCGGGGACACTGACAGCCGCCGGGATGTGATGGAGACCCCCCACACACCACATTACAGGTATCGCGGGGGTCTCCGTCACCGCACCCCGATGCTAGCCGCATGTTAGTACATATGCGGTAGCATTGCGGCGGTTGGGCGGCGATGTATATTAATACATCCCGCCCCTAGCTTGTGTTATGTCTTATGTATGTTTTGGTTTCTCACTGTCTTGATGTGTAGAAAGCTGTGGCGCCTTTGAAATCAATAAATAATAATAATTTTAAGGGCTGTAAAAATAAATAACGGCATAAAAACGTAGACTATGAGTTAAATTTACTAAGATGGGAGTTCTATTGAAGATGGTGAGTTGACCATAGCAACTAATCTTGGTTGCTATGGGCAACCTCCCGTCTTCAATTCAAAATTTTGAATATTCCAAAATATGGCTTTTTTAAAGCATGACACAGATACAGTAGTGATATCTTTGTTTTCTGATGGTTCAATGTATGCATAGTTTGTTTAATGTGTAAAATTACCTTAAGGCTATATTTATAATGTGTATATGACAGATAAATGCATTCTATGTTTAGACGCAGATCCCATTCCCAAGATCTCTTTATTATTAGTATATGCAAATATTCCAAAATACAGAAAGATCCATTATCCAAAATATATCTGATCCAAAGCAATTGTATATGGGAAACTGAACCTTTATATCTAGTTGTTTAAATGTATCCTACTGTACGCAGGGCCGGATTTGTGCCTAGGCCCGTGAGGCACGGGCCTCAGGGCGGCACCAATCAAGGGCGGCACAGCGGGCTGCCATTCTTTTAAATAGCAGCATGGCAGAGCGGGTGGGAAGCAGGAAGTTAAAAGCGGCGCTACCGCTGACATGATTCATCATATGTCAGCAGCAGCGTCGCTCGTTACCCGCCGCTACCCTCCCGCTCTGCCATGCACACACACACACAATGACAAAGGCACTGTTTGAGAGGAGCGGAGGAGTGATGTGCGGTCAGGTAAAGTACCGCACATCTCCTCCCCTCCGTGGATGCAGTGGCACAACGGACGTTCAGCAGCTGCCTGTTTGACTGGCAGGTGCAACGTGCCTCTAATAGCGGGGGACAGCGCTAGCAGTGACTCTTGTTTTTCAGCCCCCACCTCCTCTCATGTTCCATTGAGACTGTCAGGGTCTTTCAAAGTTAATGCTCCCAGCCAGCGGTGTTTTGGGGGCGGAGCTATTGGGTCACACATCCCTGTGCAGGAAGTGCTGCTTCACAGTCCACACAGTTAAAACAGGGTCAGCCATGGCACAAATTAACTGCTCCTTACCCGACCAAACTACAAGCTAGGTCCAGGTAAGGGGATGTAGATTTAATAAAAAATAAAAAAATAAATCTGTTTGGGCAATTACTGTATAAATGTATGTATATATATTTATATACATATGTAGGGGGGGGGGGGGGCAAAAATGTTGTGCCTAGGGGTGGCCTGACCCCTAAATTCGCCCCTGACTGTACTATATATAACGTTTCACTTTATTCATCGTAAACATTGATGTTATTGAACAATGTAAACTAAAACATTGTTAAACAGAACATCTGTAATATTTGTCCATAGTGGTACCTTTTGTGTCATTCCTCCTTTGTGTTCCACGAAAATTATAGGCAGAAGTTTAGAATTCTTTTCAAGCGACACCTCAGAAGGAAGTCTTCCTGTTTCTGGTACAAACGTAAAACTCAGGAGGTTCGTTCGCCCTTCATAGAGCGAAGTCTAATAATGAGAACCAAAAAAATTGAATAAATAGACATACTTGGTCTTATATTTAGGTTTATTTCTTATCTTTATTTTTATTTTTTTATTAACAGTTTTTTATATAGCGCACACATATTCTGCAGTGCTTTGTTTGAGAATATTTGAACATTCACATCAGTCTCTGCCCCAGTGGAGCTTACAATCTATATTCCCTACCACATGTACACGCCCACAGAGACATTCTAGGTTTTTTTTGGTTGGGAGCCAATTAACCTATCCAGATATTTTTGGAATGTGGGAAGAAACCAGAGTACCCAGAGGAAACCCACGTAAGCATGGGGAGAATACACAAACTCCGCCGGTCATGTTTAGTATTGAACCCATGACCTCAGCGTGCTGTCCATATTTAGGTTTTACAACAAAGTGGTTTGCCAACAGTATATGATAGCTTTTAGAAAAATATCTACATTTCCTTTGGCTAATTAGTTACAAATGTCAAATAAAAAAAATCAAAGTACAATATTGACATTTGCCTATTAGCAGGCTGCTTTGCACTTTTGACATTGTGATTCAATAAACCTTCAATTATAAAATGCTAGGAACAAGTGCACATACTTTGTCAATACAATTTAATCTACTGAACAATATACTGTACTAAAAGTCAAGTGCTAAGGATAAAGTGTGCTTACATACAGTACTTGTGTACTCATGATCATTATTTTTGACATGGCTTTTCACATAAAACTAGCGCTTAAACATAAAGGGCCAGATGTACTAAGCTTCAAAAGTGATAAAATGAAAAGTGATAAACCACCAGCCAATCATCTCTTAACTGCCATACTCCATGCTGTGTTTGAAAAATGATAGGTAGCAGCTGATTGGTGGGTGGTTTTTCACTCTCCATGTTATCACTTTTCAAGGCTTAGTACATCTCACCCTTAATGACAATATCCATTTACAGCATATTTGTATTTCTTGAACTCCTACTCAAATAACTAATGCATTTTAACGATTGTCTTAACTTTCTTCATTGATATTACGACTAAACCACATGCCCTGGCAATAAAAAGTAGCTATGTACTGTCATTTTGAATGGTGCATGGCATTAGTGATATATAGTCTTATTCTTCTTTAAAGAAGTACTTCTGGGTCTTATAACATGCAAAGCAAAAAAAAGGCTACACCAAAATGCAATATGTACAGAGATGGAGCTAAAATTAGTTCAATCTATGCATTTTAAGGTCGACATGGGTTTTTCACTGTTTTTTGAGCCGACATGTGCCGACAGGCGGTATTTCATGCCCTACCATCCACTAGGGCGTGGTGGGAGAATAAAATAGTGTGCCGAGCGCAGCGAGGCACCGTGCCCGAAGCATGGCGAGCGAAGCGAGCGATGCGAGGGTCCGATTCTCATTGCCAACTGTGTCCACATTCGGATCAAAAAACAGTGAAAAACCCATGTCGACCTTATGACCAGTCGACCTTCCTCATGTCGACCTTTATGCAAATTCGACCTTAAGTCATGTCGACCTTGGCCCATGTCGACCTTAAGTCAGGTCGACCTTCCTGCCAGTCGACCTAGTGGGGTCGACCTAATGACTGTAGACCTAAGTTCATTCTGACAGATGTACCGATTCCCAAATTTGAATACGTATGGATATGACCAGCTACACCGTCGGAAAATACGAATCCCGTAAATATGGCAGATTAGTAAATTTTTGATTAGTAAATTAGTAAATCTGCTCTATTTTACCTGGAATACGATGCCGGTCATATACAGTCGTGTCCGGTATCAGCCTTATTTGTAAATTTTTGTCAATTTCCCCTTCTACAGTATCTACTTCACTGGGTTCGTGTCACGATCCTGGTAAATAAATACTTATTTTCACCTCTAAGGGTGGCCATACACACGCAGATTTATCTTCAGATCTGGCTGGTTGGAACAAAAACATGGTTATGGATGAGAGCAAATGACAGTTGACCATTTGCTTGGAAATGCTGGAAAACTGACAAACTGTCACTCATCCATAACCATGTTTTTGTTCCAACCAGCCAGATCTGAAGATAAATCTTACTAGTGTATGGGCACCTTAAGTGTCGCTCCAGACTGTCACAGTGAACCAGGCCTGGATATAATCTGTATATAAACAGGGAAGAGGGGGATGGGGATACTCTTGCACAGGTTAGTACTTCTTGTACTCAAAGGAAAAACCCCATTTGTTTTTGCGACTAGTATCACATTCTGAATATCGGGGTTGCCACCATAGACAATAAATGTAACAGGAAAAAGAGAAGAAAAAGATGTATCTAGAATTAAGTGTTTGTTATTGTTAATTAAAAATTAACTTTTAATGTTATAATTTTTTTAAATAATAGAAAAAAATTACAATTTTTTTTCCAAATAATTAAACGTGAAAAAATATTTTGACTTAATAAAAAAGTATTAAATACTGTGGAGGGGGCTGTGTGTGTTGCGAAATTAATATATGCAATGTTTTTCAATTGTTTGTATTTGTTTTGCCCTTTAATATTCTATTATCTTAGGACTGAAAGGCTTCTTCATAGTGAGATATGGTTGATACACAGTATGTTTAGGTGCTACTTGAGTGTTACTATGTTGCAGTTTGAGAAAGCTTTAGTTAAAGTCTCATATCACTACAGAATTGAGACGATATGAAGTAACAGCAACTCCCACATATAGGGTATTATTGGTACAGGGATTGCAGACACTTTTGATCTGTTAAACCTATGCGGGAAATGGAATCTCACATAGCTATTGGAATGCACTCATATGCAATATCACCAGTTCTTACATATAGGATAATATTGATACCGGTGTTGCAGACACTTTTAACCTGTTAACCCTATGCGGGAAAAGTAGTTCTATCTGTAATGGTTCCCGACTGATCACCCTTTATTTCAGAGTGCTCTTGTCCTTAATTGGACAGATATTAGAGGTTCATGTGTCCCCAGACTCTAAACTATATTGATTCACTCTGTTTTCTGGATCCGGTAATGTCAACTGTGGCTTAGAGTGAATGTCTGATTCTTGTGTGATTGTTCCACACAGGAATTGCAGGGACAAAAACCTCTTATTTAATCATGATCAATTGTATCAAATAATGTTATATCAGTAATCATTTATTTATTGTCAGTTTTAGCAGTCTCGTTTTACAACAGTAAGTATTAGTAATAGTGCTGTTTGGTAATAAAGATTCGGTATTTGTGACAGGGGATCCAATGATGTATGTTCATGTGCACCATTAAATGTATATATTCATTTTTAACTCCTCATTTGTATACTAGCGCTACTTTTTTCACTTTCTTATTGTAGTATATGTTTTCAGGGATTTACTCCATCACTTAAGTAGCCGCATAATGGACCACCACCCCCCCCCCCCCCCCCCCGCCAGCGCCCAATCAGCTACCTTGGATAGCACATTGGCCCTTATTCTAGTTGATTTGACGGATGCATATTTCGGACAGGAACCATGTGTTCTTTGCCCTGCCTACCTACGGATCGATCACACCGTCTGAATGCGGTGAGACACTGAGCAAATGGACCGCGAGTGGATGTTTCATGTGAACATCTCCTCCATCTGAGGAAACCTCCCCCAACCTCCGATGGTCGCTGACCATCGAATGATGGACTGAGCGGTCAGGCAGCACCGAGTGCTCCAGACCACTCGGACATTTTTCCATATGAAAGCAGGGATATGGGCGGGCAGCTGACATCCGGCTATGTCAGCTGTCCACCCCCCACACATGCGTCATGGCCACATTACCATACGTATGCCCAGCATTTTCATGGGAACGCCCATGAAACGTGGGGCGTATGCATATGGTAATGTGCCTAAACAGATCTTCACGCCCCTCTCCACCCAGTGCTTGGATGGTTCCATACAATCGTTTTCTGCACGGACCTCACGCCGTGTTCGGACGTGTGAGGCGTTCGCACATGTACAGATACGCCTATGCACATACGCAAACACCAAAAATCGTCCGTCCAACCGCACACAGAGCCATCTGACTCAATCAGAATAAGGGCCATTGTCTTGTTTTAACTTAGGGAAAGGCAGGGTAAATAAAGGGAAAAAGAGAGAGAGAGAGAGAGAGAGAGAGAGAGAGATCATATTAAACCTACAACTCTTACTTGAAAGAATTACTTTCAAGGGATGATGACCTGTATGTAACTAATATGTCTGCTTTAGCAAAGTTATGTATTGCGCGCACTTGGATGGCACAGACGGGACCTTTTTTTTCAGACTGGAGATTGTTGGTCAATTCAACTATACAACATGAAAAATATATATACTGTATATGACCAGGGGCAAGTTGACCAGATATGAGAAGGTTTGGCACAAATGGTATGACTCAGTATATGCCGTTCCAGTCTGAAATATTATGAAGTCCATACGAAATTTTAGTTAATAATAATCTCTAAAGTGATTTTTAAAATGTGATGATGCGATTTAGTCATGCTCTACTACCTTTTATAATTTTTTCAAAGAACATCTTTTTTCTTAACGAGATCTATTCAGCTTCGGAAAGGGACTGGTTTAGGTAATTTACTTATAACATTATTTTTATGTTATTTTTTTACTTAATAAATTATTTAATTAAATTTTTTTTTTAATATTGTTTAAAGATAAAAAACGGAAAATATACCTATTATTGCAAAACACCGATCTGTGTTATATAGGGGTTTTACAGAGATATGTTGTACTATTTACATGTGTTTACGAAGGTCAGTTAACTGTCTTTCATTGATACAATGAGATGTTTGTTTTTATTACATTGACTTCTGTAATGTTTTTGCCTCTAGAACTGCTCATTAACTTAGTTATAGAAAATGTAAAAAAAAGGTACTTATGTAGTATCTGGGCTGCCGATTTTTTTATTGTATGCCTTAAGTTAAGGCATACAATCAGATGCGATGCGATGCGATATCGCATCGCATCGCATCGCATCGCATCCGATATCGGATGCGATGACCCGATTTTTCCATAGGAATCAATGTTAAAATGATTCCTATGGAAAAAGGGGTCCTTTTCATACCCCTACTATCCAAGTGGGCATGGAGTTGGATATAAACCTGTGGCGAGCGTAGCGAGCCACCGAGCCCGAAGCGTGGCGAGCGAAGCAAACCCCGCGAGGGGACGGTATTCGTCCCCTCGCGGGGCTCGCTTCGCTCGCCACGCTTCGGGCTCGGTGGCTCGCTACGCTCGCCACAGGTTTATATCCAACTCCATGCCCACTTGGATAGTAGGGGTATGAAAAGGACCCATTTTTCCCATTGAATTCCATGTTAAAATGGACTCAGTCCATTTTAACATTGATTCCTATGGAAAAATCGGGTCATCGCATCGCATCGCATCGAATCGCATGGTCGCATGCGATGCGATGCGATCTCCCGATCCGACCCGATTTAGAAATCGGCAGCCCAGATACTACATAAGTACCAAAAAAAAAGTTTAAAGCCATATATGTATATGTGTATACTAATGAACTATGATAAATTCTCTCATGTCTGTGGTGCTACAGGTTTTGGATCATATTGTGCACAGGCTTTAGTCTGTAGGCATGCTTGGCATATCCTGGAACAGCATTGTGTTTAGGTTCTGATTCACATTTCATGCACTTATCCAATTACTTCTTGATGCTGTACTAGGAATTTGTTTTTACATATTTATACTGGTTGGCATATCATCCATGGTGTGTTTACATGGGAGCAGATGCTTGTGTTGATCTGCTTTTCTACGCTGCTCTTGCAAGCAATATTTTCTTTTTATTTTAGCTTTATTTTGCCTTCCTTTAAGTATCCTGTAATATGTATTTAACATCTTGCCAAGGAAAGTATTCCTGGAAGCAAACTCATAGCCAGTATTGCTAATAACGTAGAGAATGAGGAGCTATAAATGGCAGCCATACTGTAAATAGAGGCACTTCCATCCTACTTTACAAGAAAACCTGCGGAGAGATTTACAATGGTACAATTTTGCTAAACCTAATTTTTTGTAAAAGTTTAAACTTTTATATTTTCTACAGAGTAATGCTGGAATTCCGAAACCGCAAAATGAATAGAGAACAATAACCGGTTTAAAAATACACCATGAAAAAGGCAGAATGTTAGATGTGGATGTGATACAGTAGGCGAGAATGTGTAAATTGCATGTCATTGGACTATAATACAGATGAAGGCAGAGTATCTTTCTGCATCTAAGGCAGTTTGAAGATAACCATTGTTGGTTAAATGGCTGATTTTAAAAGCTTCCTTCGTCTGCAATGTATGTAGAATGAGATACGGATCAAAAGGAGAGGAGAACAGCTGCTTTTGAAGTACTGTAAGCTTGAGGTTCCATAGAATCCCTACATTTTAGCACTAAAATCCTTTTCACATCAAATTTAGCAAAGGAAATTCGAATATTTAGCTTTAAAATAACAAATTTTATAAATCTTTAACTTCATAGGACAATGATATTTCTGGCCTGCACAAGTGATTATCTGCTTTAACCATGATTATATAATTTCAATGTGTGTGTTTTCAAATGTTATGCATTACAAAGGCAACATTTTTAAGGAAATTATTAATTATTTTAAATGTGCTATGATCAGAGAAGTGACAAGAAGTTTGCAAGTCGTACCTAGGTGTCTCCAGGGCCAGATTATGTATGGGGCGGATGGTGCTGCAGCTCCAGGCCTCCATATAAAAATAGGCTCATCATCATGACAGTATGACGATCACCACACAGACACCAGCTGGCCACGTTTGATATGAATTGTAAGTATTAAATTAGCATTCCTATTTTACACCTTTATGCAATTTTTGTACTTGTATATGGTATGGGAGACATTGAGCCATATAGTGAATGGGTTCTACATGCAGAAATGGCATTGGCATCACTTCCTCCACTTTTTATAACAGGCCCTTGAACATTTCCAGCTAAAGGCCCATTAGGCTTTTAATCCAGCCCTGGGGGTCTCCCTTACAGGGGGTAACACCAAAATGCAAGTTCCTCTGCAGTGAGAGGAGCTGGGTGCTGCAGTGTGACCTTGTCCTGCTGCACTGTCACTTAAATGAGCGTCAGTGCAGTCACTAGTCTCCAGGGACAGCCCAGCTTTTCCAGGAATGCTAGCATGCTTAGAGAGTGAGGTAGTTGGGGGATTCCCATTGGCTATGCCACTGTAGTGATGCTAACAGTGATGTCAGCAGGGAACTTCTATAAAGTCAAACTCCCAACTTGCAAAGCAATGCCCCTTTCCGTGCACATGCAGGGAGTCTTTTGGCCAACATTGTGTCACCAACATCAGTGCCATCACTGACTAGATGTCATATACACTGTATTTGCTTTGATAACTAGGATGCAAATATCAAAAGTAAAGTTAACTGTCTTCAATTTATCATGATTACCTAATGGTATCCAAACAACCTAAAAGGGAGAGGATCACAAACATAATGAATAATATATTCTTTATTGAAATATTTATATCACATATAAATAATGTCAGGACTGGTGTGTTCGGTGAATCCGAGTCGAGAGCTGTGGGCTCGGTGCTGCTTTCAAATAATAACAGAGCCGGGCGTTTCAAAGTCCCTTTCATGGGTTTATCAACAATAATTCAGTAATCAGGCAAGACTGACACAACTCCCGAAGGTCGAAAGGATGGAGTGCTCGTGAGGTCACAAGTCCGGAAGTCCGGTCTGGAATGGAGATCCGGAAGGAGCGAGCTATCATGCAGTAAGAGGCTAGACTGCAGGTCTTTAGTAGGTCTGGACACTCTTAGCGGGTGCAGCAGAAAACTGGATCACTGGCAGAGAATCAGCTGCTGGGTAAGCTGTGATACAAAGTACCTAGAGCACTAGAACTTAGCACCTTAGAAAGACGATGCACTAGCACCTGCTACCTGAGGAGCGGTCAGGAAATACCCCCTGATGCTCCCTGGTTGGCTAGAGGCAGCAGAAGGGAACAAACAAGTAATCTGTTTAAAACAAAGATGGTGGATGCAGCACTTCCGGTTTTCAAATGGACCCCCATCTGATTCCAGAGACCCCTGACAGCCTGACAGCCACTCCTGTCAGTCGCCAGTATCCCATACCACCTACAGAAGTCCCTCACCAGAGCGCACAGATTGGTAAGTGTGGGCGTCAGAGCGTACCTGCCTGGCAGACCGTAACAAATAACAATACTCCCCAGGGGCAACAATTATCCTGTCAAGATGTGTAATGTAAAGCCTTAAAGGCACCAACATTTTTCAAATGTGCCCAGTATAAGAGACCAAGAATGTATACATGTAAAATCATGTACTCAAGTCTGTGACTGTATGTGAGCAGGAAAGAGGTATAAACACTACATATGAATAAAGATACATATGGATACAGATCATATGGATCATATGGACATATGGACACAGTGTGTGTGTGTGTGTTTGCTTGCATTATGTGTCACAAACCGCGGTGCACAGCCCCGTTTGCGACCACCTGCCCTACCTTCACGCTAGCCGCCCTGCGCTGCAGGTCCAATGCTTGTGCCGCCTCAGGTGGTGGATCGTGGTGTGATGTCCCTTGTGCCCCCTGTGCCCCCGTGGGCAGTTGGCGATGCCCCTTGCCAGTTTCACACTGGGCCCATGCAGTATGGGTGCCGCCATGACACCTGTGGTCAGCTGACTGTTTAGGCCAATCACACTGCCCGCTGGCCTGAACTGTGACATGTACACCTGTAGCAGAATCAAAGTGTACACTGACACTTCCTGGTTCTGATTGATGCTGCGGCTTGCAGCCAATCATGAACAGGCAAGGGGGATATAGTTCAGGCCTTGGGCCTAACTTCCTTGCCTTGAACAATTGCTCTTATCTGTTCCCTGAGTATACTCCTGTGTCAGAGAAGTTCCCAAGGCTCCTGGATATCCAGTCTTACCAGCGATAACATCTCCACGTGCCCAGCTGCTGCTGCTACTTACCTGGTTCCATACATCTTCCAGAGACTCCTGCTAATTCTACTTCTGCGGTTGAGTGAGTAAGTTATCCCCAGCAGAGGACACCGCTGGCACTGGTTAGCAATACCTCGCTAGCTTCCAGGCTAGTCTCCAGTGGCTCCCAGGCCACATTGCTTTTATCATCAGTGACTTTTTCCATCTCAGTCCTGATCTGTCAACAGGCACTGTCAACATCCAGGTCGACTCTCAGCTACTGAAGTCTTCTAGTGACCAATACCACCTGTGTCCTCTCCGACGACCATCAGTTGCTGTGCCACAGTGTTTGTCGCATCCCATCCATACTGCTGACATCTCTGGTCGACTCTGCACTGACGTGCTCCCAGAGACTTTACCAAACTTGTCTCTGGATACCGAAATCTACACCTCCGGCTCCCAGGCCGTCGACTAACGAGTCCCGTCAACTCCCGCAGCTCCCAGGCTGCTCACTGTCATCCCCGGCTCCAAGGCTGCTCACTGTCATCCCCGGCTTCCAGGCCGTCTCAAGACATACCCTCAAGCCTCCAGTGTCCTCAGTCCCAGCCTGCGTCCAGAGGACCAGGGCAGGGGGCCGCGACCTGCTTGTCAGACGCAGCTAAGTCCATAGTTCCTTGCGGGGCTCCCTGGTGAATACCGCTGGCAAGTTAGACTCCGCTCCCCTACTTCTGGTCTCCACCAACCCTCTGGTTCGCTGTGCCCTGGTTACCCATGCATGTCACACATCAAGCCTCCTACTTTCTGCTTTCCAGCGCCCTCCACTGGTCCACCACGGTCACAGCCGTGAACACAAGAAACCCTGGTGCTGACATTATGTAATTACAACTCAAAAATTCAGGATGATGCCAAAAAAATAATGAAAAATGTATGGCAAAATTGTAATCAAAATTTAAGTACATAATTTGACTGTACATGGAATATTTCATATTTTCAAGTAATTAATATATATATATATATATACTGCAATTAGCACATGCTGGGGCTGCTGAGGGTGGGTGGCTCAGATCTCTGGCATCTAAGAAGAGGGATGTGCTGGGCTGCTGTAGCCCATGGCAGGGTGCAGCAGGGTTCTTTTCTAGATGCAGTGCAGTGTGATTGAGTTGAGGGGGAGCTGAGAGCTGCGGGCTATTCAGGCAATCCGGACCCATATCAGCCACATCCCCTACATCCACGATAGTTATGCCACTGTCTTCTACCTTTAGAATTCTATTTCCTCTGCAATGCACCATAGGTCTTAAAAAAGTTTCAGCTGAAGTTTAACTGGATATGGCCTAGCATAACACGAGGTTACAAAACATGAGGTTGCAACATGAGGTCCTAAATCCCAGGACCATTAAAACCAACATACCAATGGGGATTTATTCTACTAATAATGTAGTAATTATGATCCATATATCTAAAGGCCCCCATACACTTGGGCAAATTCTCTGAGGGGAGAAGTCCCACAGGACCCCCCTTGAATCGCCCCACAGCTTCCTGATGCAGCAGGATCACATACAATACACCATGGGCCTTATTCTAGTTCACTCTTTCTGACAAAATCCTTCTTAGATGGACAAAACCATGTGCACTGCAGGTGGGGCAGATGTTACTTGTGCAGATATAATTAGATTTGGGTGGTGTTTTACTTCAAAGTGAGATCTATATTGCAGTGTAGAAATGAATTTTACACTGCACAGAAACAAAATAACTCACACAAATCTAATTCTCTCTGCACATTTGACATCTGCCCCCCTGCAGTGCACATGGTTTTGTCCATCTAAGAAGGATTTTGTCAGAAAGAGTGAACTAGAATAAGGCCCCATATGCGGTCATTTTGCATTCAATGTATCATACTTGATCCCGCAAGTGCTGTGGAATCCAACATATCCTTATTGCAGCACTTAAGGTAAAAAGGGCTCAAAAGTATATGGCCAGCTTAAGAGAGAAGGCATTATTTGTATAATCAAGCCATCAGGAAAGAATTTTTATAATATCAAAAGGCCCCCATACATTTTGTGATTTGGGCCCGATTTCACCCAATTTGGATAAATCGGGTCGTGAAATAGGCCAAAATTGCATGTTTAGACATCACGTCCAATCCGATGCATGGTCCTATGCGCATTGGCTTGGAGTCGGGCAGTCGCGCCGGCTGCACATAAGACTTAGGAAATGTCATGTGCAGCCTCCGGGCAGGGTCAGCGGGCGGGGATGCCGGGAAGCTGCAAGGGGAGAACCAGGCAGGGTCAGCGGGCGGTGGATGCCGGGGAGCTGCAGGGGGAGAGCCGGGCAGGGTCAGCTGACAAATAGGCAGAAGGAGGAGGACGCTGGAGAGCTGGGCAGGGGGAGAGGCGGGCAGGGGTGGCAAACAGAGGTAGTGGGCGGGGGGACACTGGTGAACCACAAGGGGAACAGGTGAGCTGGGCAGGAGGAGCAGGGAGCTCGCCATGCTTCGGGCTCGGTCGCTTGGGGGCTCGCTGCGCTCGCCACACTTTATAAAATCAACTCCACACCGACGTGGATACTGGGAGTATGACATGGATAGTGGGGATATGACGTGGATAGTGGGGGTATTGGGGGTGAAATGTCAGGTCTATACTTAAACATCTCCGTCAATCCCCGCTGAGTCCAGGCTGTAATCCACAGGCACCGCATCTCCGCTGAATCCTACTGTGATCCACGGTCACTCCCCGGTGGCAGCGATCAGTCCCCCTCCTCCAGAATTCGTGGCGGACGCTGTACACAATTAGCGTAGTGTCGCTGGGAGAGCAGGAAAACCATGTGATGCGCCATCAGTGGCATTCTCGGCGGATGCTGTACGTAGTGTACAGCATCAGCCGAAAAGGCCGGAGAAAGGGGGCTGAACTCTGCCACCAGGGAGTGACCGTCGCTGCTGCCGGGGAGTGATCGGGGATCGCCACTAGGAGGAAGGTAAGTATAAACCACAACACCCACCACCCTGCTCCCAGTGCTGCCTCCTGTAGTTTCACGGCGCCGGCTATGCTGAAAACGTAGCATAGCCGTCCGCCGTGAAACTACACAAGTACCATAAAAAATATATAAATATATTTAGAGCCAAACAAATCTGTTTCAGCAGCACATACAGTATATTTATTGAAAGTAATCCACAAAAGTCCTCAATCTATTCCATAAAATATATAAACAACGGTTCTGATAAATAAAAACTAGTATCTTTATTTAAGGTAGGCTCCAATCTTTTAAGCCAAAAGTAGACATAACAACAGGTGAAAACTATGGGAGAGTTTTATTTTGAAGTGTTAGTGATTGCCCCTTTAAAAAACCTGGAGATTTCTTACCAAATCTCTCACTTTCTGAATCTCTCATCCTATTAAATTTCACCCAACAAATGTTTATACTTCACAGCACAATATAAAAGTTCTTGATCAGATATTTCATAAAACATAAAGAACAATGCAGCTCTCACAGTGCCCCACTCAGGGCCGGTGCAAGGCATCTAGGCGCCCTAGGCAAACCTACAGGATACCGCCCCCCCCCCCCAATAGAGGCAGGAAGCACCACCGTGTAAAAAAGAAATAGCTGCCATTGACACCCGACACCCCCCCCACACACACACACACACACACTTTGTAAAAATAATTACCATGCAGAGGAGAATGGAACCCCCCATAGAGGGGGGAAGCAAGCACCACTGTGTTAAAAAAAAATCACTAAAAATTACCTGGTCTGGCACTGCAGACAGTGACAAGGAAGCACAACCTTGTAAAAAAATGACTGCCAGTGGATCCCCCCCCCCCCCAATAGAGGCAGGAAGCACCACCGTGTAAAAAAGAAATAGCTGCCATTGACACCCGACCCCCCCCCCCACCCCGCACCACTTTGTAAAAATAATTACCATGCAGAGGAGGATGAAACCTCCCCATAGAGGGGGGAAGCAAGCACCACCGTGTTAAAAAAAAATCACTGCCACCATATGAAGAGGGAGAGGATGAACAGCTCGGCTCAGACAGTCTCACCTGGGCTGGGGGATGGTGGCGGGCGGCAGCGGCTCCTCCACCCGCCGGAGATTTACAAGACAGGAGCATTGCTCACTCACTGTCTGTGCCGCTGACTTGGCGGCGGGGGCAGGGGCTGCTGCCGCCGCCCACCGCCGAAGTTTCCCGCTGGCTGCTGTAGCTGTAGGTCCGCCTGGCCAGGCCTGATGACTTGCGACTGACTGACTAGTCTGTCAGCGCCTGGGAGGCGGCAGCGCAGCAAGGTACTACACTACACGGGCAGGCTCCGGCGGGGGGGACGGGGTGGGGGAATACTTACATAATAGCTGCACACTTGTTTCTGTAGAAGTCCTGCAGGCAGCTTGCTTCTTGATCCTCTCCTCTGCGGACTGCGGTAGCGACGTAGCTTCCTGCTTCTGCTTCTGCTGCTGGCCGGCTCACTACCGCCCTCCAGTGGCCGGCGCCCTAGGCAAATGCCTAACCTTGCCTAGTGGTGGCGCCGGCCCTGGACCCACTTTGGTATATCATTGAACGTTGCAATATATTAGTGTGTACATTATATTTATAAATATCCGGCTTATCTGAATATGTTATTCCTCCAGTTTTTCACATTGAATGGGAAAGATAACCAACAGCTACATACAAGCAGCAAACAGAGGGCTTCGGTGCTGCATTGTCCTCAAAAATGGTGTCTCAATGCATTTCTTCATACAAATTGTATCAGTGCATCCTGAATCCCCTTTCCCTTTCTTCGCCTTCCTTCAATTAAAGTAACAAAAACAATGATGTTGCCTCTGGGGAGGGTACTAATTACTGGACCCGGGATTGCTGGAGGGATCTGGCGGTGGCCCTGGTCTGACCCCCATACCTTCAACCTCCGTCCCTCCCGTGCAGCAGCAGCACACACTTAAGACTGAAGGCCTAGACATTATAGATCTAATAGACCACACTTATACGGTGTCCATGGACATATATGGATTTTTCATGTCAATATTTTACCTTTGTTGTTAGTTTTGTCAATGTCTGACTAATGTATGTCTAACTTTTGTCAATGTCTGACTAATGCATGTCTAACTTTTGTCAATGTCTGACTAATGCATGTCTAACTTTTGGTGTCTACCTATTAACTGTCTGACTAAACATTGTCTGTGAGCTATACCACACCCAAGTCATCATTGCAAAACATATGCATTGGCTTTTAAAATCGTACTCTTGATCTCAGTAATCTGAATAACATTATGTTTAATAAATGTACGACTGGAGACAATATCAATAGTTAGGTATGTGTATGTGGTGATTATACTTCTCTGGCAGGAGACATTGGAGTGTGACTTCTCAATCTTACTACTGAGAGCTGCATATAAATGCAACAGTGCAGATACTTTAAGGATATTGATGTCACTGAACAGTATAGAATCACTTGATGATAGATTAATCCCGTTGACCTATACAGATTCTATAAAATTATTAGTATAGTTCACTGTTTGGTAGATAAATATAAGTAAAGAATAATAATAATAATAATAATAATAATAATAATAATAATAATAATAATAATTCAGAAAAAATATAGGCTTTATATATAATAAATACATATGAGTATTTCAGAAGTTAAAAAGATTGATACATAAACAGACCTCTAAATATAAAGGATATACTATATCTCAATATAACAAATGGAATGAAGTAGTAAAATGTAGTTACTAATAAACTTAAAAACACACATATATAAAATGTTGTTATATGTGTGTTATCTTATACAACATTATAAAAATCAGCACCATCATGCTTATCTCAACACAGCAAGTAGAAAGATATATGTAAACCCATTCTGTCACTATTTATAGTTAGTAAAACATAGGAGCTTTCTATTAATCAATAGGGTGTAGTTATCAAAGCTCAGATTGAGACAAATTAGTGTGCGATTAACAGGTCTGTGACCAGGTGTGTCTAAGTGGTGCCTTGCCCACAGCGCATCAGCAACGTGGTTACACCATCTGTTAACACTACCTGCACGGTCGCTCACTGCTGCTACCCCCCCCCCCCATGTCTAACCACTGCTGATTCCCACCGCTGATCACTAACACGCCGATCCTACGCTGAGACCAATGAATATTTCAAATGTGTTGCCAGCCACCAGCCTATTAGACCTCATGGACCGGCAGCCACGGTTAGTGATTGACTGCCAAACTGCAAGTTATATTTGAAAGATCCACTGGTCTCAGTGACTCTGCAGGCTTTTCTATCCTCCCTGGCTTCAAAAGCAGCAGCATCGGGGTTATAGGGTAAGCAGCAGTACTTAAGGCAATCATGTAAGGGGCACTACTGATGGTATGTGTAATGGGCACTACTTTGGACAATGTGTAAGGGGCACTACTGATGGCATTATGTAAGGAGCATTATGGTGTGTGGCATTTTGGCATATGGGCATTATGGTGTCTGGCATGTGATATGGGCATTATGGTGTGTTGCATAATATGTAAGGGGCATTAGGGTGTGTGGCATAATGTTATATGGACATAACAGTGTAAGGCATAATGTGATATAGGCATTATGGTGCATGGTATAATAAGTTATTGTTATAGGCCATTAGGGTGTTTGGTATAATGTGATATGGGAATTAAGGTGTGTGGCATAACGTGTAATGGGAATTACAGTGTGTGGCATAATATGTAAGCAGCATTACAGTGTGGGACAAACCAAACTTTATTCTGGTCGACTCACAAGGCTGCGGATACTCAGCCTTGCGAGTCCACCATCGCCCTGGGAATGCCGGGGCTGCCGTCCCCCATTCTCACACCGTGCTCCCTCACCCGTCATGCAAATGGCTGTTTTACATAAACATCCCTTCGCAGGCCAGGGGGAAGCTCCCACATCTTTTGATGGTCGCCGACCATCAAAAGATGTGGTGAGTGGATGCATATCAAAAGTGACTATCCGGTCACTCCGATATGGGTGCATGAGTGGGCAGCTGACATTCAGTGATGTCAGCTGCCCGCCCCCGGCACCCACTTCACTGGGCAATTTCCATGGAAATGCCCAGCATTTTTGTGGGAACACCCTTGAAACACTGGGAGTTCCCATGGGTGAGTACCCCAACCCTCTGGATCCCCTGCCCATCAGCAATGTGCACCTGGCAAACAGTCTGTTAAATGTGGCCACACATACCCGGCGTATGCACATGCGCAGAAATGCAGCAAAATGTGTAATGGGCATTAAAGTGTGTGGCAAATCTGTAAGGTGCAAAAGGGTGTGTGGTATAATTTGTAAGGAGTTTTATGGTACAGTATGGGGGAAATTTACTAAAATGGAAAACCTAAAATTTCATATTAGTATTTTCACTACGACTGTTTCAGCCGTATGCAAAGTCGTGTTCCGGAGGGGAATTTACAAAGCAGTCATATACGACTGCTTTGTAACCCTCCGATGTCGTATTAATTCATATTAGCCGGCCGTATATACGGCCGCTAATACGAATTAGTGGAGGCAGTCTGTACGGCTGGTTCTTAAAATATGGGGGACCCCTAGTCATTTTGTCCCCCGTATTTTGGGAACCAGCCCGGACCTGGAGCCTGGGGCTGGTTTAAAAAAATCTGGGAACCCCTATTTGTCGAGTTTCCTGATTTTTTTATTACCGGCCTTCAGCCTGGTGCTGGTTACGGCTGTGGGGGGGGGACCCCACTTTTTAAAAAAAATTTTATCACTAAAGCCTGCACGGATCTGACTGATCCGTGCAGGCTAAAGCCAAATACGTGTATTTTCCTGCCGTACATTCGTGGCTGTTTCCCGCCAATTAGCAGCCATATTTTCAATACGGCTGCTTAGTAAATCAGGAGCTACCATTCTTTTGAATGGTGATTCCTGTTGTATTCTATCGATGGTGTATGCATTCGTATTTGTAAATACAAATACGAATGTCCCATCAATATGAATACGAATATTTGTATTTTTTGGCATAGTAAATGCCAAAAATACGAGTACATATTACAAATTTACATATTAGTAAATTTCCCCCTATGTGACATAATGTGATATGGGCATTAAGGTACATGGCATAATGTGCAATGGGCATTACATGGTGTGGAACAATGTGATATGAGCATTCTGGTGTGTGAGATAATGTGATATAGGCATTACAGAGTGTGGCATATTGTGATATGGGCATTATGGTGTGTGGCATAATTTGATATGGGCATTACTGTGGGGCAAAATGTGTAATGGGCATTGTGGTGTGTGGCATAATGTGATATGGGCATTACTGTGTGTGGGGTATGTTATGGGCCTTATGGTGTGAGGCTTAATGTAACATGGGCATTATGATGTGTGGAATAAAGTGATATGGTTATTACGGTGTGTGGCATAATGTGCAAGGGGCAATATGGGGTGTGGCATAATGTCTAAGGGGCTTTACGGGATGTTGCACAATGTGTATGGGCATTAAGTTATTATTGGTACTATTATGTAACCACTTCCTTTCGCCATTAAGCTACAACCTTAAATTGTTAGCATGAGCACTGTCCCTGTTTAGCGTAAAGGTGGGCATTCATTACTTTTTTGGCACATGTTACCAAAAAGTTCTAGTTAGCACTGTAGATAGATTTTAGATAGATTGGCTGATTAGTTCCTACTTTTAATATGTTATCTCTCTCCAAGCTTTGATAAGCAAACCAGTAGACCTAATAATACAGAAATGGAGTGGTCACAAAAAAATAGTCCAAATAGAATACTGTCATGTTTCATTGGGACTCTTTAATAAGGAACATATAGATTACTGTATGTCACTATATATACAGCACAGATCCCTGAACATTATATAATTAAAGGCAGCATATAACAATTGTATTTTGAAATTTTTATAACACATGTTAAAAAAAACATTTATTTCAGTTTTTATATTTTATATAAGACATTAATGAAAGAAAAGAGTATTTATTTTTCATTGAAATTCTTTTGCTAGTTACTGTAACCATAATAATAATAGATGGCACTGTATTCTAGACATTTGTTTTAGAACAATGAAATAGAATTGAAAAGCATTACAATGACGGATATAGGTGATTATGTAACATTATAATAACACATATAATAAATCTGATGAAGTAGACTTTGTTTTTTCCTTCAGAGATGTTGCGCGGGGTCATCAGCTAGTCACCTGACTAGAGGCAATGCCAAGAGTACATTGTGAACTAGTTACTCAGCCAAATCCATGCACACCTAATATACACCACAAATCCAGTCATGTAGATTGTTTGGCCAGAACAATATTACATCTGTTCATCTTGGAAACTAAGTTAGATTTTAAATGAGTTTTTCTGAAGGAACGCATGATGGTCATTATTACAAATGAGCTAATACAAATTACTTGTACCATAAAGTTTATTCTTTAGTCTTCTAAATACTATTTTGGCTGCCCCTGGCCCACTTGTCAGTAGGGATGCTGAAAATTGTTCTTAAACAACTACGGTCGTTAAATCTACACAGATGAACAAAAAAGCACCTGAAGTGCTTGTACAGGAGGGTATATAAAATCAAACGGTACTCTTTACCTAGCACGGCGCCCATCGCGGGCATCGCGGGTACATTTATGTGTGCCCGCGACGCGACCGACGCGATGCTCACGATTTCCCATTGAAACGCATGTTAAACATGGAAATCGCGTCGGTCGCGTCGCGGCCGGCCATAAATGTGCACACGATGGCCGCGACGCGATGCCCACGATTTGCCATAGGAATTAATGTTAAAAGACCCGATGGACACGATTTTAATGTTAAATGGCTCAATGGACCCGATTTTAGCATAGGAAACAATGTTAAATGGGCCTTAGAGCCCAAATACTTACCCTGAACTCAGAAATGGCCCCCCCAATTTTTTACGCCACCCCACGATCAACGTGAACCCGAAGCGTGGCGAGCGCAGCGAGCCCGCGAGGGGCGGCGGTACGCGTCCTCCGACCTTTTCATACCCCCACTATCCACGTCGGCGTGGAGTTGAGAATAGAATAGTGTGGCGAGCGTAGCGAGCCACCGAGCCCGAAGCGTGGCGAGCCCCGCGAGGGGACGCGGATACCTTCACAGCTAGACGCGTCCCCTCGCGGGCTTCACAGGTGTCCGTGGCGACGCGGACACCTGTGAAGCCCGCGAGGGGACGCGTTTACCTGTGAAGGTATCCGCGTCCCCTCGCGGGGCTCGCTGCGCTCGCCACGCTTCGGGCTCGGTGGCTTGCTGCGCTCGCCACACTATTCTATTCTCAACTCCACGCCGACGTGGATAGTGGGGGTATGAAAAGGTCGGAGGACGCGTACCGCCGCCCCTCGCGGGCTCGCTGCGCTCGCCACGCTTCGGGTTCACGTTGATCGTGGGGTGGCGTACAAAATTGGGGGGGCCATTTCAGAGTTCAGGGTAATTATTTGGGCTCTAAGGCCCATTTAACATTGTTTCCTATGCTAAAATCGGGTCCATTGAGCCATTTAACATTAAAATCGTGTCCATCGGGTCTTTTAACATTAATTCCTATGGCAAATCGTGGGCATCGCGTCGCGGCCATCGTGTGCACATTTATAGCCGGCCGCGACGCGACCGACACGATGTCCATGTTTAACATGGGTTTCAATGGGAAATCGTGAGCATCGCGTCGCGTGCGGGCATGTTTAGCCCGCATACGACGCGACCGACACGATTTTTTACCTCACGATGCCCACGATCAAGATCGTGGGCGCCGTGCTAGGTAAAGAGTACCAATCAAACTAAGTACAGTAAATTACTATCATTAAAGCAACTGCAATTAATCAGAGTCTGAATAAAAAATCAGAACCAAACCCCCCCCCCCCCCAAAAAAAACACCCATACACAGCAGCATAATAAAAGCAAGAATGGTGATTAGGAAGGTAATAACAAAATCATACATTTATTGTACAAATAGACATTATATAAATATTCTTTAATAGCAGGGGCGTAACTCCTAGAGGCAATGGGGGCTCCTACCTCCGGCTGAACACTGATTCATGCTGCAAATGGCTGAATATTATTAGTCTGGCTCTTATCCACAGGCCATTGTCACGCCTTTTGTTAAGGGGTGGGGGGCACCACATTTTAACTTGCTGGCAGGTAACTGGGATGATTTTACACCATTTGTATCATAGAGTAGTGTAGTACCCCAGGACTGTTGTGGAACTACAAGTGCCAGCCTGTTTCTGCATTGCCAGTTGCTGAGGCATGCAGCCCACAGCCTGAGGCCCCTCTCTTGTTTGACACACAAAAAGGTATAGTAAATCTTCCCAAGAGACTGCAGGGGTTAACTCCCTTTTGCTGTACTGTGAACAGCAGGAGTCTGCAATGAGCTCTGAAATGAGGAGGACTTTAGGACCCAGAGATAACTGCAGGGGAAGAACACAGGTGAGCAGGCTGCTGGGACAGGAAGTGGAAGTAAAATGGGACTGCACTTGAAGTATGCTATAAGAGCTAGGAGCTGGGGGAAATCTAAAGCATACCTCCCAACTGTCACGATTACAGCGGGACAGTCCCGATTTTCAGGTCCTGTCCCGCTGTCCCACCCGCGGCAGGCATTTCCGCTGCGGGGGGTGGCAGTTGGGAGACCCCCCAATCTAATAGAATAGACGCTGTGCGCATGCGCACAGCGTCTATTCTCGTATGAAAATGAGGTTGTGGCTAATTAGCATAAGCCTCGCCCTCATTTGCATACGCCCCGAGCGAGTGTCCCTATTTCATCAGCACAGAAGTTGGGAGGTATGCTAAAGGGAGAGTCAGCAGTGTGCTGAGAAAGTGAGAGAGAGTGTTACAGCCATGAGCAGCAGTGTGCTGAGATACAGAGCAGGCGTGTTACAGCCATGAGCAGCAGTGTGCAGAGACGGACCATGAGGAGCAGAGTTTGGCACCATAACAGCACAGACTGTGAAGTACAGAGAAGGGTGGGAGCAGCAGCTGCAGTGTAATCCCTGCTGTACAGATATCAGTGAGAAGGGCTCAGCATTCAGGTGCCTTTTGACCCAGGACATTGTGAGTATGTGTTGCCCTGTACACTCACATTGAACACTACTCCAGACTGGCTATTATACATAGAACATTTGCCATAAGGGTAACACTCCTGACAAGAAGAGAGGAGAAAGGAGCCTTATATTAATAGGTATCCTAGGGATGTGCTGATGCCTGTGACATTTCAGCTACACCAAGTTAATGTAATAGGCCATGTGGGGAAAGAGAGTAACTGGTCCCCATCCCACATGTAAACAGGGCCTATGCAAAGGAGGACTCTAGTTTCAGTAGGCCTCCTGGCTGCAGTACAAGACCCAGTTAGCCCCATCTACAGGACAGTGTCTGTATTACAGTGCCTGGGAATAGCCCCATCTAGTGCATGGACTTGGATATACAGCTCTCATTGCTTTGTGTAGTGTAAACCATTGGAGTATAGTTAATTATTTCTTGTTGAGCTACAAAGACAGTTCATTTGCCTTCTACAGTATTACACAACAAGGATTATTTCACCACTACCTCGGCCAGAGTTCAAGAGTGACCTTCTGGCTACTTATCTGTAGGAAGGCCAGAGTTCAAGAGTGACCCTCCGGCTACTTACTGTGAATAGCAGGAGTCTGCAATGAGCTCTGAAATGAGGAGGACTTTAGGACCCAGAGATGACTGCAGGGGAAGAACACATTTGAGCAGGCTGCTGGGACAGGAAGTGGAAGTAAAAAGGAGACTGCACTTGAAGCATGGTGTGAGAGCTAAGAGCTGGGGGAGCTCTAAAGGGAGAGTCAGCAGTGTGCTGAGAAAGTGAGAGAGCGAGTTACAGCCATGAGCAGGGCCGGTGCAAGGCTTCTCAGCACTCTAGGCAAAACTTCAACCTACCGCCCCCCCTAAATCCCCCCACCCCCTCCAAAGTGTTTTTAGATCATGTGGTCATCTAATCCCCGTGACCCCTGCCCCCCCCCCCCCCCCGGGAAGGTGGCCAAGTCCCCTGCTTTTCCTGGAGGCCCTCTGCACCCTCCCCTTTGCCACCCACAACAGAGTACAAGGAGGGTGGGGCAGCAATGTAGGAAGTATGATTTAAGGGAAAGTATAGAGGTGAGGTCTTAGAAGTTCCACAACCGCCACCTGCATTAAGTACAATAAGGATCCTCATAGACATCCTTGATTTTTTGATTTGCAGACTTGGTGGCGCCCCCCCCCCCAGATCCCGGCGCCCTAGGCAGATGCCTAAAGCTGCCTAGTGGTAGAGCCGGCCCTGGCCATGAGCAGCAGTATGCAGAGAGATAGAGCAAGTGTGTTACAGCTGGGAGCAGCAGTGTGCACAGTGATTCAGGACAGACCGACAGACCATGAGGAGCAGAGTTTGGCACCATACCAGCACAGACTGTGAAGTACAGAGAAGAGTGGGAGCAGCAGCTGCAGTGGAATCCCTGCTGTACAGATATCAGTGAGAAGGGCTCAGCATTCAGGGGCCTTTTGACCCAGGACATTGTGAGTAATGTGTTGCCCTGTACACTCACATTCAACAGTACTCCAGACTGGCTATTATACATAGAACATTTGCCCTAAGGGTAATACTCCTGACAAGAAGAGAGGAGAAAGGAGCCTTATATTAATAGGTATCCTAGGGATGTGCTGATGCCTGTGACATTTCAGCTACACCAAGTTAATGTAATAGGCCATGTGGGGAAAGAGAGTAACTGGTCCCCATCCCACATGTTAACAGGGCCTATGCAAAGGAGGACTCTAGTTACAGTAGGCCTCCTGGCTGCAGTACAAGACCCAGTTAGCCCCATCTACAGGACAGTGTCTGTATTACAGTGCCTGGGAATAGCCCCATCTAGTGCATGGACTTGGATATACAGCTCTCATTGCTTTGTGTAGTGTAAACCATTGGAGTATAGTTAATTATTTCTTGTTGAGCTACAAAGACAGTTCATTTGCCTTCTACAGTATTACACAACAAGGATTATTTCACCACTACCTCGGCCAGAGTTCAAGAGTGACCTTCTGGCTACTTATCTGTAGGAAGGCCAGAGTTTAAGAGTGACCCTCCGGCTACTTACTGTATCCGTAGGTAGGCCGGGTTGCCCCATAGGGACACCTCCCCCGGGAACTGTACATTGGTTCCTGTACACAGGCCGAATCCTCGGGTCTTGGATAATAATGGGGTACCGGTACAAGTTAGTCTCAAGTTAACGTAGGGCAAAGTCTGTTAGAACCAGTATTGATTTGTTTTCGCACAGTAACTGCACTGATATTGTTAGTAATTAGAACTTACTGGCCCTAAAGTGAGTACTGTTAATATATTATGTATGGTATGTTGAGAATTGCCTGTTTATTCCCGTATCTTGTACCATTGACCTGGTGGGTAGAGAGATTGGTTCACCAGAGGTCGTAATATTTCTTATTGTTAGAAAGTGAAGAATAAAATCACTCCTGTTCAATTGCATCTGCGCTCTCAAGCCTGCATTCGTTTATTGTCTACCAACCCCCTGGACTAATGAGCCCCTAGCCGTGGGTGTCACAGTAGCATTACATAAAAAGAACATGTACTGTATTCCTAGCAATGAATAAATCAATGATACCTTTTAATCTCAATATGCAGCAGAAAGTTCTCTATATAGTCCATGTTCTGTGGTAATAGATGCAATATATTGTTCTCCAAATATATATATATATATATATATATATATATAAACAAACAAATATACTCAGCACAATGTTATGAATCCAAAGTTCCACCGGATACTGAGAACTAAAGGAAATGCACCTTTAGTTTAAGATAGAATGTGTCCTGCAGTGAGAACAGCTGCAAGTCTACAGGGCATGGACTGTTAGTGGGCTGGTTGTCATGCCGCTGTAAACAGATGTATCACAGGCTGGATGTGTCCTCTGATGTTATGCCTGGCTCCCCAGGGAGAGGTGTGTCTGGTACTTTGGAAATCAGCTGTAGATGGATAAGGCACAGACTTGTAGCACAAGCCAAGGATCTTGGATATTATTCATTTAGAAGTTAGTGCTGTGTTTCATCTTTTCTACATTTAATAAAATGTTAAGGGTTGTTAATGTACATATCATTTTTGAGAAATATACTTCTAGGGACTGTATATGAGCTGCAGATGGAGCCAGAGATGGCCCTAGCCTAAATGACGCCCTAGGCAAGATTTTGGCTGGTGCCCCCTAGCACCACCACTAGTTCCGCCACTGACACTGCTCCCCTTTCCCAGCACCATCAACCCTCATCATAGCAGTCATCATTTTGGTGCTCCTACCCGCAATATTTTAAATAGAAACAGTGCACACATTTGGTGCGCAGCCCAAACAGGGGTGTGTTCTTGCTGGGAAGGGGCATGGCCACACCATAGTACCCTCAATTCAAATTATGCCACACAGTAGTGCCACTTTATTCACATTATATCATGCGATGGTGTCCCTTATTCACGTTACATCACACAGTAGTACACCTTTACCTTATATACATTACGCCTCACATTATACCCTTACAAAAAAATAATGAGAAAATATTGTATTTTAAGCACCTCCATGGCCACACTGCAACCTAGCACAAAGCCACTTAAGGGGAGGGGGCCCGTGGCCCCCACTGGGCCCTTCCATCAGACTTTGGCCTGGGTAATTTGTACCCCCTACCCCTTTCTCTCGGCACCCCTGATAATACCACACAGTAATGCCCCTTACACATGACACACATTATTAATGTCCTTATAAACATAATGCCCCTTACACATTATGCCAACCTTTATTAATGCCCTTCATACACATAATGCCCCTTAAACATATGTTGCACATTATTAATGTCCTTATACACATGACACACATAATGCCTGTTACACATGTCGCACATTATAAATGCATTTATACATGACACACATAATGCCCCTTACACATATGCCGAACACTATTGCACAACCAACCCACCCGCAGACAGCACACGCACAGCCGCTAACACTGTGACCTTTGCCTCTGCTTGGATACAGATCTCATACATCTTGCCTCAATAGGCCATGCAGCTCATGGCCAGTTCTGCTAACGTTGGGTGCCTTTTATTGCTGAAAATTTGTCTTTGCATTGTTATGTGACCAGGACACACAAGGAGCTTCCGATGATTAAAATGATATGAGGCATACCTATATTCTGTGTGCGACTGTGGCTGTACCTGCATACGGAATGCTAGGTTACAGTGATTTCCATGAATACACTATTTCATATGCAGGTACAGCCTCACTCACACACAGAATGTAGGCATGCTGCATATCATTTTAATCAGCAGAGGCTGCTGGTGCCTCTAGGCATTCCAAACGCCCTAGACATTTGCCTAGTTTGCCTATGCCTAGGGCCGGCTCTGGATGGAGCCATTTTCATTCATCCCCTTAGCGCGCCAGAGTGCCATTTGCTGAGATGGGGACGAATAATCATCTCACATGCTCGCGTTTCCAATTGCCACAAACGGGATTTATGAGCATCTCACACACACGCGTGTCCCATTCACGGTAAATGCTGTGCCAAGGCAATAAAATGAAGCGCTGTCGGGATGAATGAAAACGGCTCCTTCAGTATGGAGATGGAATATATATACTGTATGTATATATATATATATATATATATATATATATATATATATATATATTATTTGTCTGCCTTTGCCTGTTCATTCTGGCAACAGGCAAAAACTACTAGATGAGTTTGGATTGTGTTTTCACTATTGTGTAGATTAGTGACATCATAGAGAGGAGCAATAAAGGGAAATAAACAGATGCTTTATACTCAGTGGCCATTATTCTGGTTCACATGAAGAGGCAAATTCCTTCTCAAATGGACAAAGCCATGTGCACTGCAACGGGCGCAGATGTAACATGTGCAGAGAGAGTTAGATTTGGGTGAGTTATTTTGTTTCTGTGCAGGGAAAACATTTATTTTTACACTGCAATATGGATCTCAATTTGAAGAAAACCCCACTCAAATCTAATGAACCAGAATAAGGCCCATTGTTTGAGAGTGGGAGAGGTCAGGGGAGGAAAGGGAGATTTGAGTATCAGCTGCATAGAACTGACACCGGAAGTAAAAAGAGTGAATGAAAGCACCTAAAGGAGACAGGAGAGAAAAGGAGAGGTCCAAGAGCAGAACCTTGGGCATACGTGCCGATTTCTGTTTTTGCTGGTGGGTGCTCAAGCCAAAACTATAGAGGAGTGGCTTCATGGGGAAGGGGTGTGACCACAAAATCATACCAATTTATATTATGGAGTACAGTTGTCTCCAATATTCAAATTACGGCAACAGAGTTCCACATACATAAATGCCTCCACAGTGCAGGTACATAAATGGCCCCACAGTGCAGGTACATAAATGCCCCCATAGTGCAGGTACATAAATGGTCCCACAGTGCAGGTACATAAATTTCGCCCACAGTGCAGGTACTCTGCAGACAGAATACACTCTTCCTGGCATAATGTTTCCCAGGTGGCGGGTCCGGCAATGTGGGTGCGGCAGCCACAAATTAGCAAGTTAATATTGTGGCCCAGCAGGGGGACTCAGGCCCGTGCAGGGGCGGATCCAGGATAAAATGACAGGGGGGGCACATGATAAAAAAGGGTTTGGGTGGGGGAGGTGCGGTGTAAGTGGTGCCAGTGTACATGCTAAGGGAGCGGCAGGAGAGGGTGGGAATGGAATTAAAAATAGGCCCTGGCATTTAAAGTACGCAGGCCCACCATGGCGACAAGTGAAGGATGTGGTTGTGTGCGCGCCAAAGGCGCGCTCCGGAAAAGGGTGTGTGGCCACTCAACAGGGGGCATGTCAACACCATATACAACTTCTACACATTATGCAACAAAATACTAGACCCCATTATACTTGCCCCTTACACATGATGCCAAATGGAATGAGCCAAAATTGACATAATGCCACATGGATTGAGCCAAAATTCACATAATGCCACATGGATTGAGCCAAAATTCAAATAATGCCACATGGATTGAGTCAAAATTTACATAGTAACACACACGGATTGAGCCAAATTTCACATAATGCCACATGGATTGAGTCAAAATTTACATTATAACACACACGGATTGAGACAAAATTTACATAATGCCACATGGATTGTGTAAAAATTCACATAATGCCACATGGATTGAGCCAAAATCTACATAATAACACACACGGATTGAGCCAAATTTCACATAATTCCAAATGGATTGTGTCAAAATTCACATAATGCCACACGGATTGAGCCAAATGCATAAAATGCCATGCGGATTGAGCCAAAATTCACATATGCCACATGGATTGAGCCAAAATTCACATAATGCCACACGGATTGAGCCAAAATTCACATAGTGCCACACGGATTGGGAAAAAATTCCCATAATGCCACACGGATTGAGCCAAAATTCCCATAATGCCACATGGATTGAGCCAAAATTCACATAATGCCACACCGATTAAGCCAAAATTCACAATACACTTCATAAACAGGGACATTGTCCACCAAAGGCTCGCATTAAACATTTACACCATAATATCCATTACACGTTAAGTTACACGCCATTATGTCCATTATGTGTTATGCCAAACACCATAATGCCTATTAAAAATTATGCTACATAAGTGCTGCTTCTCTACATGCTCATTGCCAAGGGTTCCATGCTCATTGCCAGAGGTTCCATGCTCGTTGCCATGTGGGATTACATGCTCATTGCCAAGGGGGAATACATGCTCGTGGTAAATGGGGGACAGCTGGCGCCAGGCAGAAGTGATAGCCACTGACAGTGGCAGAGCCTGGCTGTATTCAGAGCACTGCATGTCCCGGCTATTTGAAATAATACCCCTTTCACACCAGAAAATGCATTCCCAGGTTGGCCCCTTTTACACCAGCCTAGTCCCTGCATTTTCTGGTGTGAGGGGGAGAGAAAACCACCCCTCCCCCCTTTAACCAGTTCTCATTTAACTGGCTATATCTTCGGAACCAACTGACCCATTTACATGAGACAAGTATTATATTAAAGAACTTTTGAGTGGGCTTTGAATGATTTTGGTCCAGTGAAACTGAAAAGTTTGGTTCCAGAGTAATCTGCCCTCAAAGAACATGAACAGCCATGAAATTACATTTCAAAAATAAAAAAATCAGTTTACACGCAATATCTCTGGAAACGATTGACCGATTTGGACCAGCCTGATATCATATTGAAGGCCCAGCGATTTCGAATTGAATGAAATCAACCACAAGCTTCTGTGATTCCAGGGCGGGAACTGGCAGCTGTCGGAACCGGGTGGGGGTCGGAATTGACGGGTCCCATATTATCCTATGGGGAAAAAACGTTACAGGTTTTCCAGGTGATATCTCCGGTTCCCGGGGGGCTAGAGACACGGGGCTGGGCTCGTTGGAAAGCCCTGGTCCTCAGCTACAAAATAAATGACAGGGGGGCACGTGCCCAGGTGCCCCCCCCTGAATCCGCCACTGGGCCCGTGGGTGCTCATCAATTTCCGTGGGTGCTCGGGCCCTTGAGCCAGGGCCGGCGCCACCACTAGGCAGGTTTAGGCATTTGAGAAGGAGGGGTTTTGGGAACCGCACAAGGTTGAGCCCACCTATTGTGAAATGAGTCAAGGGAGACCCGTTTCACCTTTAGGTGGGATTCGGCCTGAGTGACCTGGTACCAACTTTTTCTAGACGTAATGTCCCTGTCCGGGTTGAAGGTCTTTGTGTGTTGGTGGTGCTCCCCTGAGTCCGGTTAAATGCAAAAATGGGGGAAGAGGGAAAGAGGACTCTTTTTGTGGGGCACTCTTGTATCTGGTTATATAGTAACATTTAACTTTTAATGTTTATTAGTTAAGAATAGACGTACATCGTCAAAACAAACAAATGTACAGACAGACACATAACATGAAATTTGCAGTGAGCTTGTTAATTATATGCTGTGCAAAGTTAGGTTCTAAGTTAGAACCAGAGATTAGTATTGATGTGCCTAGCAAAGCTAATGGCTTGTATCAGCTAGGACTCGTGTGAAGGGAAATATGAACAGTATAGGGGATTTCCATACCACAGTGTGAACGGGTGCTTTCCTCATTACTAAAGTCCTCTGCGGGAGCACGACTTTTTTAAAAGCAGAAGGGGGCATTTGCTCCATGTGGGCTATTTTCCATACTTTTGGCTGTCATATATGACTTTATAGTTCCAATATTTCTGACACTCTCTCATTGGCTAAACTGCGGATCTATTGCATTGCAATGTTAACATAACAACAAGGCAATCTACCCCCATTTTCTCCAACAGTAGAAGTGTCACTACTCTATCCCTCTGACCTTGTAGCACAGAAGAAGACTCTCTCATCCTGAGCCCAATACACGTCTGTAAGACTCAGCGACAGCAGTAGGTCTAAATCTGACTCGCTAGAAGGTCACATCTCCATCTGAGTTACTACACACCGAGATTGATTACAATCCTTTACAACAATCTATCTTTTTCAAACAATTTACCCTTTGCAACATTCTGCCAACTACCACAACTCATGCATGCGATGTTTTTTTGTCATCTCAAGCTATATTTGATTTGAACCAATGATATACTAACCTACTGGTTACACTATCATTTACAAACTGTGGTACTGGATACCAGCAACTGTATCGGTATACAGCTCATCTGGGGGGAATTACTCCCACGAGCTGTCTGTCTCTCTCAAGCATAACATCAAGTGTAATTTGTATCCCTTTTTTCCACTCTGCTGAACGCGTATCCAACCATCTTGGGTTGGTAAGAAAGCATTGAATAGGTAAAGTTGCACATATAATTGGAGATAGAATAACCGAAGGTTCACAAAACGACAATAATAGATTGGAAACTGCATTACTCAATTGACTGTAAACTGCATGATCTAGTTATTGGAAATTGTACTATTTATCACACTGAAACTGTATTTATTTAAAAAAACTGTACTTGTTTTGGAAACTGCACAGCTGCAGTCTGAACAGGGAATTATCCCCTATACTGTTCATATTTCCCTTCACACGAGTCCTAGCTGATACAAGCCATTAGCTTTGCTAGGCACATCAATACTAATCTCTGGTTCTAACTTAGAACCTAACTTTGCACAGCATATAATTAACAAGCTCACTGCAAATTTCATGTTATGTGTCTGTCTGTACGTTTGTTTGTTTTGACGATGTACGTCTATTCTTAACTAATAAACATTAAAAGTTAAATTTTACTATATAACCAGATACAAGAGTGCCCCACAAAAAGAGTCCTCTTTCCCTCTTCCCCCAGGTTTAGGCATTTGCCTAGGGCGCCAGCCACTGGAGGGTGGTAGTGAGCTGCAGGCCAGCAACAGGCAAGCTACCGCAGAGGAGAGCCGGAGGAAGGAAGCTGCATTGATCTGCCAAGCAAGGTCTTACTCACTGTCAGTCACAGCTATTCGGTGAGTGATTCCTCCACACCCCCCCTCCCCTCCCTCCCGCCGGAGCCCGCCCGTGTTAAACTTGCTGCCTGTCCCCATACCTGGCTGGTCGTCAGCAGCCAGCAGCAATCCCCCCCCCCCACTCCCACTCCCGGTGTGCTGGACACACACCGCAGCAATCGCTGTCAATCTCTGGTGGGTGGCAGAGCGCCGCCGACCCCCCCACCCCCACCCCTCGCCCGCCCGGCTTCTCAGTGGCAATCCGCTGCCCCCCAGAGGTATTAGTTCATGCAGTGGACGCATGATGGAAGATGAATGTACTGAGCACTGTCTGCTCAGTTGCTGGGCTACCACACTTGACTTTGCAATTCACTGCAGTGTACATGTGTCGTATGGGTGTCTTTTACATTTGATAAAATTAATGCAATTTTCCACAGCAAGGCTTCCAGCATATAAAAGTCTGATCTATTGTCACTGATGACACAATCAGTTTAGGAGTCTGAGCAGTATGTACTGTATGCAGGCAGAGCTATATGTATTGGAACAGAGCATCAAGTGTTTAAATCAATAGGAAACCAATGCTAATAAATTGCATCCATCCCATATTTGAACTTTCATAAAGCTTACACTGTGGACAAACGCAGTGGTTCATATTTTTTACTAGCCAGTGAGGCTCTTCTTATTCTGAATATTAGTTTTCATTGCTGAGGCTTCGATATCATATTCCATCATGACACAGCTTCTCGCTAAGAACTTTTGTCTTTACCATTACATTTGCATTGCACAGTTCAGATGTGTTATTAATCTGGGTCTTCTCCTCTGCCTCAAACACATGATTCAATGAAAATCAATTGTGTATTTAGCACAAGTTATTTGCATATCCTTTATAAAACATTTTGAATTGTTCTTGTGTGTTTTGTATTGCATCTCAATAATTCTTTATATCGCTAATGGCTATTTTTGGATATTCTCACAGACTCTGAGAAGTGCAGCTTTACCCCCCACATATAACCCACTCCCTAGTGGAATGGGTAGAACAGGGGGCGTGATGATGGGTTACTGTGATTTGGAACATGATGCAGTAAGGAGTAATGAGAAGGGCCCTTGACAGTGAGTGATCAGTTGCATGTTTCCTTTAGGTCAGTGGTAGCCAACTTCAGTCCTCGAGAGCTACCAACAGTTCATGTTTTCTGGTTCACCTAGCTGTGGCACAGGTGAATTCATTACTCACTGACAAATTATAAATCCACAGGTGCAGCTAATCAGCTAATTACTTCACTTTTGAATCTGTGAGGAGACCTGGAAAATGTGCACTGTTGGTAGCTCACGAGGACTGGAGTTAGTTGGAGTTAGGTATTCTCCCAGAGGAAAGATTTCAAAGTTGGCAGGTATAACCAAAAAGCCAATACACCATGGGACAGTGTGTTTACACAGGCATACGTTGTGTCATTGTGGCTCAATTGCAGCAGCGCAGGGCCGGCTCTACCATTAGGCAGCATTAGGCAGGTGGCAGCACTAAGTCTGCCTATCAAAAAAATCAAGGATGTCTATGAGGATCCTTGTACTTAATGAAGGTGGCTGCTGGGGAACTTCTAAGACCTCACCTCTATACTTTCCCTTGAGGCAAACTACCCTACCATTGCTGCCCCCTCCTTTTTGTACTCTGTTGTGGGTGGCAAAGGGAGGGCTCCAAGTAAAGCAGGGGACTTGCCCACCTGCCTGGGGTTGGAATGGGAAGGACCACCCGATTTTTGGGAGCCTCCCTGCCATTCTGGAATGTTAGGCAATTATGCCTTAAGGCAGGCATGTCCAAACTATGGCCCTCCAGCTGTTGTAAAACTACACTTCCCAGCATGCCTTGCCATAGTCTTAAAATTCCCTAATAGCAAAACTGTGCAAGGCATGATGGGACTGGTAGTTTCACAACAGCTGGAGGGCCATAGTTTGGACATGCCTGCCTTAAGTAGTTGGAAATGGATATTGGTGGCAGTATGGGGGGGGCGGTAGGTTGAAGTTTTGCCTAGGTTGCTGAGAAGCCTTACACCGGCCTTGCCTTGAGCACCCACAAAATCGGCACCTATGACCTTGGGGGACACCTGCGGTTAGAAAAAGGATGGGGAATCTTGAGAGGAGAATGTCAGAGAGGTAAAAGGACAACCAGCAGAGGACAATATCATGCAGACCAAGGGAATAAAGAATGTATCAATATTTGTAAAGATTTGTATTGGAATGGTATAAATTTCCCATATAATTTTAGTAGATCTACCTAATAGTTAACAAAATATTGTTGGTAAAACATTGTTAAAAGATTGAGCAGTGCAAGTCTCTATTAGCAGGTTTAAGGCAGCTCAAAAATTGTCAAATGTGTCTGTTCATTGAATCAATGTAACATTCATTATAATAAATGTTCATTGTTTGCTAAGTGCATTTGACAGATGTGTAAAACATTCTACGTAAGAATTCCTTGTATGTGTAGGTTGATCATAGAATACTGAATGTCAAATTTCTTATTCTGTTTAAATGTAGCTGAAACTGCAAATGTGCTGAGTGTGCCACAAATATTTGAGACCATCAATCATATTTATAACTTGGTATATGTGTGCACTGCGCTACTAATGATTGCTGCTCCGATCAAAAGAGGGTACTGGGTAAATAAAAAAAAGGAGTGCTTATGATATATAGAGTGGTCACCTGGAAGATAAAATTGGTTAATAATACAATGTTTACACTCCTTTTGGAGTATTTGCTTAGTGGATTCCCGATGCTTTAAGACCTTTCCCGATCTTCCTCACTTACCAGTGGACTCAGCCTGTGTGTGGAATACGGCTGGCCACCACTTCCGGTATAGTGTCTGGCTCCATCCACCCCTTTTGCAGGGGGGCGATGTAGTGTGACATGGCGGTCTCGGCTTTGTTAGGGATGTAGTGAGTTACAATCGGGCCCAGAATCACCAATGCATTTGTGCTATAAAAGTGCTTTTATAGCAAAAAAATGAGTTGGGGTTCTAGACCCCACTGCGACACACTACATCCCTAACAAAGTATATATAGTGTTCATTACAGGAACAAATGCAGGATTTCTAGAGGGAGGGTTCCAAATGTTTGATTTTAGAGTGATTGTCACCAGCCCATGAAGGATGCATAATTAGCATGTGACAAGCTATAGTCTGCCCCAGTGGTCGAAGTGGGGCGGTATACGGGGGTATGGCATACCCCCACTTTAATCTGAAGATAAAAAAAAAAAGTTTTTTTTCCCCCTCAGGATGCTCTCTGATCACTCAGCAGCACATATTATGCTTTTGTAATACCCCTGTACAACGGGGCAGTCTGGCAGGGGACGTTGATGGACAGGGGGGTGTCCGAAGGTGCGCACTATATTCACTCTTTACTTTTCCATACCCCCACTTCAAAATTTCCATACCCCCACTTCAAAATTTCCACTTCGACCACTGGTCTGCCCCATATAAAGTTTGTTTATGTAATACAGTACTTCAGACATATGCATGCTCCTTGATCATAGCAAGCCACTTAGCAAATTCTCTATTCTCAAATGTGATTGAGCATTCCATTCAGTAGCGCACGCAGGGGGGGTTTCCGAGTACCCAGAAACCCCCCCAGAAGTCTAAGGGCCCTAGCCTGAAAGCTGAGGGTCCCCTCTTTCCATGGGTACAATAATTTTAAAAATCGGCCCTTGGGAACCGGAGATATCTGACTTCAAAGCAGTGGTCCCCATCCAAGCCTGTTAATGGCTCTTCCCAGTCAGATCTTTCAGGTTCTGTCTAACTTAGAGTTTTTCTGAGGGTATATTCTAAACGGTGGGACTCTGCTTCTTTGATGGACATTAGTAGCTTGTCTCTACTGTTCCCAGAACCAGAGATATCAGCCTTCCAGCAGCTGGTTACTGCTCCAGCTCCACACACCTGGTATGTAGTTTTATATGCTCATTGGCAGATTGCTCTGCCTCCTGAACTCTCATCCCCTAGTCCCCAATACCATTTGGTAGATGGGATTCTCTCGTTTTTAATTCCATTACAATCTAAGAAATCTATTTCTGGGAACTGGAGATATCTGCAGTCAAGCAAGCTGTCTTCCCACCAGAAAATTATGAATAATAAGCCCACTCCACTATACACCCCTCCTCTGCATATTAAACATCCTCTACCACCCTGGAAGTTATGTATCAGGGCCCCTTCATTCAGCCCAATGCCTTCATCTCCCACCATCTGTGCAGTAAAGGGGTAATTAGTGGAAATTACTGATCCAGGCCCTACATGCTGAGCAGTTGATATAATACCCCCTACCACCTGTGGGACATCAAAGCTTCCCCCACCCCTACCGCTGGAGGATCGGTAGGGGCCCCAATACATTGCTATGCCCAGGGGCCTGCACTGCTGTTGATGCCCCTGTATGTATGTATGTATGTATATATATATATATATATATATATATATATATATATATATATATATATATTTGTTTTTATTATTATTATTTATATACATTTGGTCTATCTATAATACTTTAACTGACCCGGCATATACTGGGTCACCTAAGTGTCCATTTCCGCGCTTTGCTCCGCCCCTCTGGAAACCCCCTTCTGAAAATCCTGCGTTTGCCACTGCCATTCCCCCTTTTTACTGCATGTTGTGTCTGCTGACAAGTCTGTAGGGAAGGGGAATTTCCAAGCATTTGGACCCCCCCCCACACACACACACACACACACACTAACACACACTGTGTTTGCCTATGGTAATTTAGTGACATAAGCATATAAACTAAAGTCTCCTTTCTTTTAGTTCAATGCTAACAATTACATTTTCTATCACAGGGTAATCAGTTATTTGCATACTGTATCTACAGCACAGACGTGATTTATATGTTGAATTATATGTTTCTACACTTACTGTATACACTCAAACCATATGTTTGAACTATAATTCTTAGGTTTTATATATTTACTGTACATGATAGATCACCTTATTTATTTTCACGTTTCTTGTTAAAAGTGACAGTGTTGACAGCGGGGCTCACACTTGTCAGCCAGCATTTGTTTGGAGCTTTGCTCGCATGGATGTCTGTTATTGTTGGATCTGCATGTGCCAAGTGTCAAGTGTCTTTTTTTTTTTTTGTAGCTCTCCTTGATATAACATTGAGATAATACATACCTCAGATTATTTAAAAGTCAAAAGTCAGTACGTTAAACAATAGTGTAAATGACATTAAAATTCATCTGTTAATGCTTGCATGGGTTGGGATCATTTGGTCTACAACAACTAGGTCGGCAAGCATTGGGTCGACACCACTCGGTTTTATTCATTAGACGGTGGCTGGAAATGTTTCCTGTCACAAATGTATTGAAGTATCCTCTAAGTGGGAAGTCCCAGGTATCACATTTATTACCTCTAGATTGATTCAGTTGCCCCTGATGAAGTCCTGAAGGACGAAACGCGTTGGGGCGCGGATTGAGTCTATATGTGGCATACTTGAGAACATGAGAAATCACACATGTTGGAAAATTCCTGAATAAATGTATATTTGTTTTTATGCATCATTTGGTTCATTGTTTTTTAACAGACATCTATAAAAATTAGGTATTGGTGATTTAAATACAGCGTACCTCTATTGCATTTTTCTCCATATATATATATATCAATTGGATGGCTGCGGCACTCCTCCGGTCAGTTGGTAATCGGAACACCTGGTGCCCCCCGCAGTGGATCCCCAAGGGGTTCAATAGGTAGCGTGGTGGGAGCGGCGGCACTCAGAATAACCAGAAGACCTGGATAAACCCAACGTTTCAAGACCTGTTGGTCTCTTTATCAAGGAGTGAAGAAACTTGGGTTAATCACTATAACAATTTGAGTGGCGACAAACATCACATTACCAAGGATCTCTGGCCCATCGTGGGTACGGATCCTGACCTCAATTTACACAACACTAAGATCATGTCATGCTACAGCCATGGCTAGAATGTGCGAGATTGGGTGGTTGGACCTGACATTACAGGGATGAGAAGCGCTCAATCAGAACAGAGCTCCTTTCTGCAGAATCAGAAAGGTTGTTTCCGTTGTTTAAATTGCGTAGTCTGTCGCTCCCTCATCATAGGTAGTGACTTTCCCCATCCTCTATCAGGCAGACATATCCCGATTACCCGCACATTAAGAGAACGCATTGCTGGCCACAAGCATACCATCCGCACTGCATTGAGCACCGGTCACAGTGACCAACCTGTAGCCAGGCATTTTGCCAACAACAAACACACTCTGGCAATGCTCATATATATCATTATTGACCATGAGCCTGCCAACCTGAGAAGGGGTGATAGGTCACTACGAGTACTGCAGAGAGAGGCACGTTGGATCAATCGCTCAGGTACACTGGCGCCCCGGGTTCTCAATGAATCCGCAGGTCTTCACTGTTTTTTGTAAACTCCCGCAAACTCTCGATGCTATGAGGCTGTTGCCACTCGACGTTGTTAGATGGCCTTGCAGCTCCCCTTGCACAGACGCGAGACCATTCACCGTCTGTCGACACTTTGTTGTTTTCCCGGGTTATATTTTCTTAGATGCTGCTACATCTATGTCTTTGATGCCACTACATTTGTTGCATATTTGTTTCCCATTTGTCTTCATGCTCACTCTGATCGCAATGCAGCTTCATTCAATGTGTGCAGGTAGTGCACTTCGGGCATTTATAACACCCGCCTTATGGCCCATTATTAAGACCGACAGGAGTCTTCCAGGACTCACTAATAAAAGACCCATGCTCTGCTACAAGAAGGGAAGGAGCATCAAGGACTACATTGTCCATAGTGACATCACAGGTTTTGCAGAAAGTAGGCCTAAAACACATTTCCTGTCTAAGGCACCCGGGTGTTATAAATGCCTGAAGTGCACTACCTGCGAGAACATGCTAACGGGCAAATCATATACACACCCCGGCAACAATAAGGTCTACCACATCAACCATGTATTATCCTGCAGGTCGACCCACATAGTGTATGTCATAAAATGTCCCTGCCGAAAGATATATGTGGGAAAAACGGTGAGATCAATGAGGGAAAGGATGGCCGTGCACAGATCTGCTATAAAATCAGCATTGGAGGGCAAGGACCAGGAACAACCTGTGGCCAAGCACTTTGCGACTTGCCACCACAAGCTGAGCGATCTGAGACACATGGCCATAGATCATGTTCCGGAGTCCATTCGAGGAGGGGACAGAGGAGGTATCCTATTGAAATTGGAAACAAGATGGATCTTCAGATTGAATGCCACCAAACCCAATGGTCTAAATGAAAGGTTACCACTGGGAACACTGCTATAGACTGGAATCAACTAGCCGACATGAAGTCGTGTTACTGCACAAGTAGGGACCATCCTGAAAAGGATAGATGTCACTTTATAGTGACACAGGTGTTAGATATGAATTATGTTGGGACTTCCAAACAGTATGAAATCCCAGAAATAGATTCACCACTATAAAGCAGCCAAGACAGGCCCTGCCCCCTACTGTTTTTTATAATAATGTTTTTCCAGCAATTTTTTTCAAGTTTTATTTCACAGGTTTTTTCACCCATTTTGTTTTTTTTCACCAGTTTTTGATCACCAGTTATATGAATGTGCTGGACTTTTAAATACCGATGCACCTGATTTAATGTTTATTTTTAATAGTAATAATATTTATGCAATATTAATGATACCAGCATCGTCACTTTACAAACATGTTTATGTATTCACCACAGCTATGCACCATGTACAGTGTTCCTTAATCCTGCTCTGTTACTTGCAGGTCCCCAGCCAGCCGAGACGCCGTCCGTTACATGAGGGAGATCACCATGGTGATCAGGAGCTTGCGGTCCAAGCAAGCCCGACGGAGCGCTCCCCATGCGTCACATCTGGGTAAGTCAGTTTGACTTCCGCATCACAGCGTGCACGGCGGGCGGGGACCGGAGTTCAGCGCGGGAAGAAGGACACCCTATTTAAGGTAAGATGTATTCTATGTACACTGTCTCACCTATTTCACTTTGAAAACGGGGCTAAGAGCTTCAGTGCCGCTGTCTTCTTTACAAGCTACACTTCAACCCATTGAGGGCACCGGGGGCAGCTGTCCATTAAGAGGAGAGTGCCGGGCTGACATACAGAGATATATAGATCTATATCTATATATATATATTCGACAGGGTGTAATGCTGGGTCAAACTCATATGATGGCAACATACAGTATTCCAATCAAAGTAAATAAAGGAGGGAGATTACACCACAAAAGGCAATAATACAGTAATAGAAGAAAGAGCTTAAGCTAAGTACACACTAGCAGATACTTTTGGCCAGCTCAACAATCGCACAAATGTTTTGAGAAATTGTAGGCATATCTGAGCTACACAGCTAAAAGATTTTTTTTTTTAAAGTTACAGATTTTCTGCCACATCACGTCATCTGCATATGTCCACCCACAAGGAGGATGACATAGTGACAGAAACAGAAGATATGGGCAGGGTATTGAGCATCTACACATTGCTCAATATTAGGATATTGTGGCAGAGATCTTTGCTTTGGATCGACGAATTAGAAAATGCATCCTTCATGTTTTTTGGCATGTCTAAGTCATTTCACAGGGAAACAATAATTTGTGTTTGAAAATGCTGTTTTCTCCTCAGCTCTTCAAAGCACAATATGCAGGGAATAATCTCTCATAAGTGGCACTGTCACATCTCTAGACACCAACATGCATTTTGCTGGGTTATAATTTATCTTAGTTCCACTCCACTAATTATCTCATCTACTGATTCACCCTCTTATTTCTCTTTTCTTTTGCTAAATATTTACATTTCTGTGTATGGACATTTACTTTTGCCAAAACTACGCTGTAAATTTGCTCTTCCTTTTCTTACCACACTGCAATGCCCTCTCTCCAGTCATCTACACCACCAACTCTGTTCCTTTTTTAAACCCTATCTCTTCATAATGTATTACCCATCACACTCCTCTCTCTGGTACATGACTTCTCCTCTTTATACCTTTCAGTTTTGCATTACCCTACATATGCCTATTTCACTTTCTCCAATTACTTTCCCTAGACATTCCCCAACCTCTATTCAGTTACTACTTTATACTTCTAATTTACTATAGCCACCTCCTCCAAACTTAGACACACACCACTTTTGCAACAACCCAAGGTCAAGGGAAATAAACAAATGACAATTTGGGTCACCTGGTAGGAAACTTCCTGCCCAGCTGACTATTTGCAATTATCTGCACAGTCCTCCAAAAGTATCCTTTTGAAAAATCAGAAAATTGCATTTAAGCTGGATACACACTATAAGATTATCTAACTAGTTCGAATGAAAATCTTGTAAATTCTGGGAGACAGAGCTGGCCTTATGCAATTTGATGCCCTAGGCAAGATTTTTGGTGGCGCCCCCTAGCAAATTATACCACCACCAAATATTCAACTGACCCCCACACTCGCCGTTTCCACAATGAGGTGGAAACGGTGAGTGGGGCCGTGAAAACATATCACATACCGTAATGCCTTTTACACAAAATATCACACACCGTAATGCCCATTACACATTACACCAAACATTGTGATTATTCATAATGACACACACCATAATGCTCATTACATATTATGCCACACGCCGTAATGCTCATTAAAAATTATGCCACACACCATAATGCCCATTACACATTATACCAAACACTGTAATGCCCATTATACATAATGACACACACCGTAATGCCCATTATACATAGTGACACAAACCATAATGCTCATTACATATTATGCCACACACCGTAATGCCCATTACACATAATATTACACACCGTAATGCCTGTTACACATAATATCACATGCCGTAATGCCCATTACACATAATGCCACATGCCGTAATGCCCATTACACATAATATTACACACCGTAATGCCCATTACACATAATATTACACACCATGATGCCCATTACACAAAATATTACACACTTTAATGCCCATTGCACATAATATCACACATCATAATGCTCATTACACATAATATTAAACATCATAATGCCCATTACACATAATACAGTATTACACACCGTAATGCTCATTACACATAATGCCACACAATGTAATGCCTATTACACATAATATCACACGCCGTAATACCCATTACACATAATATCAAATGCAGTAATGCCCATTACACATAATATTACATGAACGTAATGCCTATTACACATAATAGCACATGCTGTAATGCCCATTACACATAATATCACATGCCATAATGCCCATTACACATAATGCCACACACCTTAATGCCCATTACACATAATATTACACACCGTAATGCCTGTTAAACATAATATTACACACTGTAATGCCTGTTAAACATAATATCACACGCCGTAATGCCCATTACACATAATGCCACATGCCGTAATGCCCATTACACATAATATTACACACCGTAATGCCCATTACACATATTACACACCATAATGCCCATTACACAAAATATTACACACTTTAATGCCCATTGCACATAATATCACACATCGTAATGCCCATTACACATAATACAGTATTACACACCGTAATGCTCATTACACATAATGCCACACAATGTATTGCCTATTACACATAATATCACACGTCGTAATACCCATTACACATAATGTCAAAAATAAGTGTATTTCTGAATACAAATACACCTATTTTTTACAAATTTCCTTTAGTAAATTTCCCCCATAATATCAAATGCAGTAATGCCCATTACACATAATATTACACGAACGTAATGCCTATTACACATAATAGCACATGCTGTAATGCCCATTACACATAATATCACATGCCATAATGCCCATTACACATAATGCGACACACCTTAATGCCCATTACACATAATATTACACACCGTAATGCCTATTACACATTTTTATTTGGGTACAAGGTGTCACACACACATAAGGGTAAGAGGGGATCAGATACCAGGGAAATTGGGGTAGATAGGGTCACAGACACAAAGGAAGGGAGTAACAGGGGACAAGGTGTCAAACACGGATTCAGTATGAAATCCCGGCGGTCGTGATCCCGGCGTTCAAAATCCCGACGCTGGAATCCCGACCGCCGAAATCCTGACAAGGGGGGGACATGGATCGCCCCTCTTGCGGGCTCGCTGTGCTTGCCACGCAGCAGGCCCGGTGCCTCGCTACGCTCGGCACGCTAATTTATTCTCCCTCCAGGGGTGTCGTGGACACCCACGGAGGGAGAAAGTGTCGGGATTTCGGCGGTCGGGATTCCAGCGTTGGGATTCTGAACGCCGGGAAACTGCATCCCGTCAAACACAGGTGAAGGGGGTACAGGGGGGGGGGGGGTCAAACACCAGGGATGAGGGGTGGGGGGGTAAAAGGGGGGTCACAAACACAGGGAAAGCAGTGTACAGAAGGTCACACATAGAAAAGAAGGGGGTCACACACACAGAAGAGTTGATGGGTACATCGATCCCTGGGCACGCACCAGTCTGTGGGGGAGAGCTGCAGGGTGTCAGGGTGATCCAGGGACAGGCCTGCTGCAGGAGGAATCCAGGCTTTGCACCCCGAGAGGCTCTGGCTTGAGGAAGGTACATGTAAGCCCTGTGCAGGAGGATTTGGAGGAACAGATTTGCTTGCAGTTCCTCCATGGCGCTGCTGCGGGGGGAGGGAGGTGTAGCTTCCCCCATGGTGCTGCTGAGGAGACAGGGCAGGTCCTGCTCCAGCCGGGTATCGCTGGGCGCACTGCGCTCATCTCAAAACACTAGAGGTCAAGCCTACCTCTGGTGTCTGTCTTCTTCAAGGTGGCGGCCATCTTTGGAGTGGCCGCCGCGGACAGAGACGAGGACAGATAGCTCCCCACTGCTGCTTGTGTAGGAGGGAGCTGGATTAGGGGGAGCCGGTCATTAGGGGGGCATAGGCGTGCACAGGCACCCACTAATGACGGCCACTTAGATTTGGCCCCGGGAGCTGCCGCCCCTAGGCATAGGCTGCTGCCCTGGGCAATTGCCTAGTATGCTTATGCCTAGGGCCGGCTCTGCTGGAGAACACATTAAAATGGTAATTCTGACAAATTGGTTAATCAATTTATGCAAATTACTGTGTGTACATTTTTCCCAGAAATTACCAGATTTTTGTTCCAACCAGCCAGATTGAAGGAGATAATCTTATAGTGTGCATCCAGTTTAACTTGACATTTAATTTGATTTCATTGCACAAAGTTGTACTTCTGTTTGCCCTCGTCACCTTGATAGGCAGCCACCAACTCTGGTTTTGCCCATTACATTAAGCGGAAGGAAGAAAATGCACAAAGAGGCAAGAAGTGAAAGATGAACAGGAAACGGTATGCTTAATTGGTGGGTTATGGACAAAGTCCAGGGTGCCATAGTGCAGTTTGGGAACAGTTCAAATCTTTCCTATTTGTGCATATTAAGACTAGTTCTACATTATTTGTGTCCACTAAGATTTGTATTCCATGCCATGGCGAGGGTGTTTTGTAGGGCGAGAATGGCTTTTTTCGTATTCAATATTTGCCTGGTAGCCATCAGAGGACAGTAAGGATCTCCTTAAACGGTGAGGTTCATCACAAATGCAGCGAGTCCACTGCATTTTGGGGCAAGCCCTGACGTTTTGATGGCCACACTTGCCGTTTCCACCTCACTGAAAGGAACTAGCAAGGTAGAAATGGCGAGTGGAGGAAAGGGCGTTGAATACTCTTACGGTGACCTATCAACACTGCTCGCAGTATATCTCGCCATCAGGGGCATTGAATACCACTCTAAATCTGCAATATTTTGTATTCATGCTTAGTACAATACTTGGGCAGATTCAACTTTGTTTAATTATATATGACATATTTTGAAGCTAAACTTTTTCAGAGGTGTTTCCTGAATTACTTATTTATTCTGTACATACTGTAGCTTTTATCTATAATATATGGCGATAGGGCCAGTTAATGTCTGGACAATAAACTGGTGGGGGCCCCTATCACCTCAGGCCCATTCACCTGTCCACCACTCTTGGCTTATCCCTTACTCCATGTTGCTCCTCTTTGCACAGGTCCCCTGTCCCTGCACCAGACCCTGGAGGGGGAGCACACTGGGGTTTGGGTAACAGTGCAATGGATTCACTGCAGGACTCTCCCATGAGCTGGGGACGCACCAAGCAGCAGCTGCAGGTGCCCGGACCAACTCCACACTCGCCAGTCATGAAGAAGCTGCTAGGTAGTCAGCCAGGTGCACTGTGAGCAGTGTAACAGGAACTTGTTAGTGGCTGGGACACACATGCCAGCCACCAGCATCAACAACTTTGTGGAGAGCTGCATCATAGCATGGCACAGGTGAGATCATCCAAAAGGTCACACAGCTGTGAGATAGAGGAGATTGACACAGCAGTTTGTGGCAGCCCCATATTTTTGGGGGCCCCAGGACATCTGCCCCTATTGCCCCTCCCTTAATCCATCCCTGAATGGGGAAACGTTAACAAGAGAATCTAATTCAGATTAATCCACAATAATGCTTTTAAATAAATGTGTAATAATTGTTTATTACCTTGTAAACTACAGTAATCGACAACAACTTTAATGTTTTATAATGTTAACTATATTTAGTTATCATGTGACATTTTTGGTCTAGGTTTTATGTTTCTACAAAGTTAATACAGCATCAGTTAATTTGATCGATTTGTGATCTTAAAAAAAAGGTTACAGCTTATCAGTATTTATTGTGACAAGGAATCACACACACAGAATAAATATGGTGACTTGGTCTTTTTTAGAAGGCAAACCACTTACCAGGTAATCAGCATAAGCAAGAATGGTCACAGCATAGTACAAACTCTTCAGAAAGCTCCAGTGGTCCCTACTGTAGCCCACACCCTGGCCTATCACTTGGGCAGCTATTCCACCATCAAGAGCAATGACCACCTGCCCTGGAGACGCTTTTATTAGGAAGCCACAGGTGCTAATCAGCCCAACCTTGATCACATCAGGTTCCTTGCTACTGCTGCTTCTGCTCTAAAACGTGGACTGGATTTTTCACACCACTTTCATGTGTAAAGTTGCTGTCTCTGCCACATTATGAATAATGCAAGGAAAATATTTTAATTCCTAATTTTCGCATTTTCGGATGTGATATTTCCACAATCTCAAGGCATTGATTTAAAAAGCAAAAGAAAAAACAGCCCTAGGCAAAATGTGCGTTCACGTTTCTTCAGTGACTGTTAACTGTAATTAAATTCAATGTTTATCTAATGTTATTATTGTTTAATGTTGAACATCACTAGGAGGCTATTATTATACAAGATTGAGCCGATTTATTTTTAGACTCATTTATTAAGATAATAATGAAGAACCTGCTAGGAAAGGTTTCAATTTATATTGTATAAATACAATTTATAACAGTTTCAAGGAGGTAGACATAATGAAGATGCTGATCGAAAACCTGTTAATAAGCTTGTATAGATGTTATTTTTTAAAATGGCATACATATCTAATAAATGCAGGGCCATTTCTAGACAATTTAGCTCCCCCCCCCACACACACACACACACAAAGTTAATATGACATAGAAGGGAGGGGGCGTAGTTTCTTTTTTAAAGGGGTGTGCCTTAATATAAGGGCATGGTCTAGTAGGAAAACAATTACCTCACCTTTGCAACCTGCATGTCCAGACATTGGTTACCGCAGGAATTGTCATTGTCCTTCCGCACCTTAGTTGGCAGGCTGAAGGCCACACAGTGACATAAAAATATAAAGGCCCACACAGTGACCTAGTACGCCTCACAGATCAAGGCCAAACAATGACAGGCTACTTGAATCATTATACACTATTTATCCGTGATGCCAATTACACATGACGCCGCACACCGTGATGACAATTACACATTGTCGCACACCGTGATGACAATTACACATTACGCCACACACTGTGATGACAATTACACATTATGATGCCCGTTACACCCCACACTGTGATGGCAATTACACAATACTCCCCACACCATAATGCCTATTACACATTATGCCCCACATGCCGCTGCCGCACAACTCATGCCGTTTACTAATATGCCCCCACAGTGGCAGATATGCCCCCACAATGCCACTGCCCCAGTGGCAGATATGCCCCCACAGTGCCACACATATGCCCCCATATTGCCACACATATATGCCCCCACAGAGCCACATATATATGCCCCCACAGTGCCAAATATGTCCCTGGTGCCACAGATATGTCCCCAGTGCCAGATATGCCCCCACAGTGCCACACATATGCCCCCACAGTGACACACATATGCCCCCACAGTGCCAGATATGCCCCCATAGTGCCACATATATATGCCCCCACAGTGCCAAATATGCCCCTAGTGCCACAGATATGTCCCCAGTGCCAGATATGCCCCCACAGTGCCACACATATGCCCCCACAGTGACACACATATGCCCCCACAGTGCCAGATATGCCCCCATAGTGCCACATATATATGCCCCCACAGTGCTAAATATGCCCCTAGTGCCACAGATATGTCCCCAGTGCCACACATATGCCCCCACAGTGCCAGACATATGCCCCTACAGTGCCAGATATGCCACCAAAGTGACACACATATGCCCCCACAGTGCCAGACATATGCCCCTACAGTGCCAAATATGCCCCCACAGTGCCACACATGCCCCCAAAGTGCCAGCAGCACAACTCACTGTCTCTCTGGGTCTCCCCCTCCAGTCCCCCGCCGCTGCCCGCTGGTGCTGCTGCTTTCACACACTGTGTCCCTGAGCCATCAGCCATTCATACCTCGTGGGCTGGCTCCTAATTGGCTGCCAGCCCGTGAGCTCCTCTGATTGGCTGACAGCCCAATGACACAGTGAGCAAGGGGAAGGAGAGACGCGCGATGCGCTCCCCTCCCCTGGGAAATCATCTCGCTCCTGTTCGTTGCGGACAGGGAGACTAGAGGGGGAGCCGAGGAACTTGGAGGCGGCGACGGCGTTGGGGGGAGCTCAGCTGCTGGCCGGGTGCCCCGGCTGTTTAACAGAGGTGGACAAGCCGTGCGGGCCCCGGGCTGCTGCACGGCTTGTCCACCTGTAGAAACGGCCCTGAATAAATGCATACCTCCCAATATGACCCTCTGCAGGAGGGACACATTGCTCTGTTTTTGGACTTCCCTCTTAATTTAGAATTACCATCACCTGTGGTGAAATACCTTTCTGTTAGGCGCCGTACCTGGCGTCGCCGCCGTCCAGGTCCCTCGGCAGCATCTGCGCTGCTAGGACGGCGGCCATCTTCCGACGCGCGTCATCAGGAAGCTTTCGTATTGGGCTTTTCAGTCAGCATTATTACCATTTCTCTTTATAATATCTTACCAGCATTGTTGCCATCTTTTGATATCACCTTCTGGGCATTGTTGCCATTTCTTTATATAACATCTCACAAGCATTGTTGCCATTTCTTTATATAACATCTCACAAGCATTGTTGCCATTTCTATATATAACATCTCACAAGCATTGTTGCCATTTTGTGTCACCTATTGAGCAGTATTGCTCCCCTGGAGTTTCTGGGAGTTCCCCGGTTCTAGGGTTTAGTTAGGCTGTCCCTTTGCTCCCTCCTGGCCTCGGCGGATGTGTTGTATTTTCCTAAGACCTGCCTGTAGCGCAGTGGGGCGGACCTAATTCGCCCTTCAGCCGAGACGGGCCCAGGTGAAGCCTAGCACAGCACACGTCCGTCAAACCCAGCCAGAGGCAACGGAGTTAGGTTGCCGGGGATACTCCCAGAATCCTTACATTATAACCGGCCAGACTAGGATCCCCCAGCGGTTCTGGAGGATCTTCCTGTACTCAGTTGTTGTGCTCGGGTGTCTTTTGTTTTTTCACCCATCATGGATCCCTCAGCAGGGGGTCCAGCTCAAGTACTCTCTGATCAGGTCCGTCTCCTCACGCAGCAGATGGTGGAGTTGTCCCTGCGAGTGGAGACACAGGAGGAGGTTAGAAGAGTAGTCCCTGCTAGTCTTCAATCTGTCAAAGAACCTAAGATGAATCTACCCGATCGCTTTTCTGGCGACCGGAAATTGTTCTTCAATTTTAGGGAGAGCTGTAAATTATATTTCCGTCCCGCCTCCTCAGGCTCCGAAACTCAGAAGGTCGGGTTGGTAGTCTCCCTACTCCAGGGGGATCCACAAACATGGGCCTTTGGTTTAGGGGCAGATAGTTCTGAGCTCAGTACTGTGGATGCATTTTTTACAGCTATGGGGGTGCTGTATGATGATCCCGATAAGGCAGCCTCCGCTGAGGCTCATATTCGGGCCTTGAGACAAGGTCGCCGTACTGCAGAAGCCTATTGCTCCGAATTCCGTCGCTATGCTGGGGATACCACTTGGAATGATCCTGCACTGCGGAGCCAATTCCGTCTTGGCCTTGCAGATCAGGTCAAAGATTTCCTGGTACAGTATCCGGCGGCAGCTTCTCTTGATAACTTGATGCAGTTGGTGGTCCGCATTGACAGACGCATCAGAGAGAGACGCTCTGAGCGAGAGCTGCCTTTCTATCCTCCGGCCGAGACAGGAGGAGAGCTGGTGGGCGGGTCTGAAGAACCAATGCAAATTGGTGCATCTCGCCTATCAAACCAGGAGAAGGCACGTCGTCGCTCCCTAGGCTTATGTTTATATTGTGGGGGTAAAGGGCACCTTGTGGGCACATGTCCAGAGCGTCCGGGAAAACGCCAGGGCCTAGGGGTTAGGGGAGGAATCCTCTTAGGCCAGTCTCGCTTGTCTCCCAATAATTCTCTTTTGTTATTAGTTGTCTATTTTTGGCTTGGATGGCAGTCTCCTTCCCAAGGGTCTAATTTCACATCGTACTGTGCCCTTAGACCTAAGCATAGGTTCTACCCATTCTGAGAGTGTAGAATTTCTCGTTATTCACAGTCCCTTAGCTCCTGTGGTGCTTGGTTTACCTTGGTTAAAATTACATAACCCTCATTTCGATTGGCGGACTGGGGAACTGCTGCGGTGGGGTGAGTCATGCGCTGACTCATGTCTGCACCTCCATGTCAGGGTCTCAAGTATCGCCAATCCTCTGCTCCCTGCTCCATATGTTTCTTTTTCTGATGTCTTCTCCAAAAAAAAGACGCAGAAACCTTACCTCCCCATCGGCCTTATGACTGTGCCATCAGTCTCCTTCCTCAGGCCAAGTTACCCAAGGGTCGTTTGTACGCATTGTCCTTACCCGAAGCTAAGGCGATGGAGGAGTATATTGCTGACAACTTAAAGAAGGGCTTTATTCGTTCCTCAAAATCTCCTGTGGGGGCGGGGTTTTTCTTTGTCGGCAAGAAAGATGGTACGTTACGTCCGTGTATTGATTACAGACAGCTAAACTTAATTTCTGTTAAGAATTCTTACCCGTTGCCTCTGATCTCTGTTTTATTTGATCAATTGCGCTCTGCTACTGTTTTTTCTAAAATTGATCTCCGAGGTGCATATAATTTGATTAGAATCAAAGCAGGGGATGAGTGGAAGACCGCTTTTAACACTCACACTGGTCATTATGAGTACCTCGTGATGCCCTTTGGATTGGCCAATGCTCCGGCGGTCTTTCAAGACTTCATTAATGACGTCCTTCAGGACTTTTTTGGGGTTTTTGTGGTCGTTTATCTGGACGATATCTTGATTTTTTCTTTGTCTTTAGAGCAACATAGAATACATGTTAAAAGGGTTTTACAGAGACCTCAGAGAAAACTGTCTTTATGCTAAACTCGAAAAGTGTGAGTTTGAGATCCATAGTATTTCCTTTCTTGGCTATATTATTTCCCCGGAGGGCTTCTGTATGGATCCTGCCAAAGTTCAGGCTATCATGGATTGGGTACAGCCCACTACTTTGAAAGCAGTCCAGAGGTTTCTGGGGTTTGCGAACTACTATCGCAGGTTTATTCCGGCGTTCTCTGATATTGTCGCGCCCATCGTTGCACTCACTAAGAAGGGTGCAGATCCCGCTCTCTGGTCTACAGAGGTCCATAACTCTTTCCGTCTTCTCAAAGAGGCTTTTATTTCTGCTCGTATCTTACGTCATCCAGATCCTGACCGCCCGTTTATTTTAGAGGTAGATGCCTCTGAAATTGGCATTGGGGCTGTGCTGTCGCAGGTAGATCCCAAGGATGGTCTTTTACATCCCTGTTCCTTCCATTCTCGTAAATTTTCTTCCGCAGAATGTAATTACGATGTGGGGAACAGAGAATTGCTGGCCATAAAATGCGCTCTGGAGGAATAGAGGCATTGGCTGGAGGGAGCCAAATTTCAGGTGACCATTTTCACTGATCATAAAAATCTCTCTTATCTTCAGGATGCCAAGAGACTTAATGCCCGTCAGGCAAGGTGGGCGTTATTCTTTGCTCGTTTCAATTTTCGTATCACCTTTAGGCCGGGTTCCCGAAATGTCGAGGCAGATGCCTTGTCTAGGAGTTTTTTAGGTCTTCAGGACAGGGACTCGGCACTTGAGACCATTATCCCATCTTCTCGGATTCATGTTGGTATCGCACAGACACTTTTAGATAAAGTCTTACGGCACAAACGGAGGCACCCGACCTCACCCCTTCAGGGAGACTGTTTGTTCCCTCTAGACTCCGAGGGAAAGTCCTTGCTGAGTTTCATACGGCCAAGACGGCAGGTCATCCTGGTTGTGCCAAGACATTGGATTTAATCTCCCGTTCAGTATGGTGGCCATCAATGAGAGGGGATGTGGAATCTTTCGTCAAGTCCTGCGAGGTCTGTGCCAGGAACAAGTCCCTCCGCACCCCTCCCATGGGTCAACTTCTTCCTTTATCTTGTCCGGAGAGACCATGGACCCATATCTCAATGGATTTTATTGTAGAATTGCCTTCTTCCTCTGGTCATGATACCATCTGGGTAATTGTGGACCGCTTCAGCAAGATGGCGCATTTTGTACCCTTGGTCGGTCTTCCCTCCGCTCAAAAACTGGCTGCATTATTTTTGTTGCATGTCTTTCGCCTCCATGGGCTCCCCACAGATATTGTCTCGGATAGGGGGGTACAGTTTGTCACCAGGTTTTGGAAGTCCCTTTGTGCAGCTTTAGGCATCAACCTCAGTCCATCTTCTGGGTATCATCCCCAGTCGAATGGACAGACTGAAAGAGTCAATCAAAACCTCGAGCAATTTTTAAGATGTTATGCTTCCAAGTGTCAGAACAAATGGTCAGAGCATCTGCCTTTCGCAGAGTTTGCATACAATAATGCATGGCATTCAGCTTCTAAAATGTCTCCGTTTTTCTGTGTCTCTGGTCAACATCCCAGAGCCAATTCTTTTGATCCCGGATCTTCCGGGGGTGGTTCTTGGTTGTCACAAAAGAGGGTCGTCTGGAACAAAGTTCATAAGGCTCTTCTCACTGCTTCGGCATCTGCCAAGCGGTTCTCCGATCGTAACAGGAGGCCCTGCTCATTTAGAGTAGGAGACTGGGTTTTTCTTTCAACCCGGAACATTAAGATTTGCCAAGTCTCTCAGAAACTGGGGCCTCGCTTTATTGGTCCTTTTAAAATTATCAGTCAAATCAACCCAGTAGCTTTTAGGCTCCAACTGCCCCGGACCATGAAAATTCACAATACCTTTCATTGCTCTCTTTTCAAGCAGGCTTCTCAGCCCAGGCGCAAAGGACCCGCACCTATCCTTGTCCAAGGTCGCAAGGAGTTTATTATAGAAAGGATTCTTGATTCAAAGGTGACTCGTAATCAGCTCAAATTTCTAGTGCACTGGAAAGGATATGGCCCGGAGGAGAGATCCTGGATTCCGGACAACGAGCTCCACGCTCCTTTTCTTAAGAGAAAATTTTTGGAAGAATTTCCCCATAAACCCAGGGTTGGGGGTCCCTTGACCCCTCCTCAAGGGGGGGGGGGTACTGTTAGGCGCCGTACCTGGCGTCCCCGCCGTCCAGGTCCCTCGCAGCATCTGCGCTGCTAGGACGGCGGCCATCTTCCAATGAGCGTCATCAGGAAGCTTCAGGGATGTTGCTAGGCAACACCCCGAACTTCCGCTCCGGCCGCTCCTGCAGGGGGAAGACTATGCAGAGCGTACAAGGAAGTGATGTCACCACAGGGGGCGGCTATTTCAAATATAAGCTGGCGTCTTTCTCTCACTGACGCCGGTTATAGCGTTCTGTCAGCTGTTTGCTAAAGTTCGTGTTCCTGGTCCTGGTCCCTGACGGAAGTTCCCTTGCTGTTCCCCACCTGCTCTGCCTTGCCTGCTTTGTCCTGCGGTGTCTGGAATTCTGTCGGTGTGCCCAGCTGTGACTCATCATCCTCAGAAGTCTGCAGAGGCTTGTCTGGGTCTCTGTCATCTTTCCAGATAAGTCAGGGGTCACCCTGTGTTTCTCCTCCTGCTGTTTGGCATCATTTCATATTGGGCTTTGCAGTCAGCATTATTACCATTTCTCTTTATAATATCTTACCAGCATTGTTGCCATCTTTTGATATCACCTTCTGGGCATTGTTGCCATTTCTTTATATAACATCTCACAAGCATTGTTGCCATTTCTTTATATAACATCTCACAAGCATTGTTGCCATTTCTATATATAACATCTCAGAAGCATTGTTGCCATTTTGTGTCACCTATTGAGCAGTATTGCTCCCCTGGGGTTTCTGGGAGTTCCCCGGTTCTGGGGTTTAGTTAGGCTGTCCCCTTGCTCTCTCCTGGCCTCGGCGGATGTGTTGTATTTTCCTAAGACCTGCCTGTAGCGGAGTGGGGCGGACCTAATTCGCCCTTCAGCCGAGACAGGCCCAGGTGAAGCCTAGCACAGCACACGTCCGTCAAACCCAGCCAGAGGCAACGGAGTTAGGTTGCCGGGGATACTCCCAGAATCCTTACACTTTCTTATCGCATAACCTGTTCAAAACAGGAGATGGCAATCATAAATTTAGAGGAAAGTCCAGAGACAGAGAATTGTGTCCCTCCTGGAGAGGGTCATGTTAGGAGGTATGTAAATGTAATGGCTGTGGCCATATAGGCTGTGGCCATAGTTTAGCTGTGGGCCTATATTGAAGTGGGCCATTTTAAAGTGGGAAAACTGAATCATAACTACAGTGTTATACCGGCGTTATTAGACAGATCTTCAGCTTCTTTTTGATTCATCTGACCCCTCTTCTCTCCTTGTCTCCAACAGGTAAAAAAACAACTGATTACCTGCACTGCCACTGCAGAGCATTACACTTTTTGTGTGGGATTGTCTTATATAACTGACTAGGTAGAAAACCAACCAAATATCTGATCTGTGTAACTCATAACAGTACCTTGCCTGTCTGTAGTGAGGCATTTATTTTTGATTCTAAATGATATATAGTATCCTGGAATGCCAGAACTGTTTTTGTAAGCCACTTTTATTGCTATGTATTGCAGGGGGTGGGGAGTGAGTAGATTCCAATTATTGGGAATTGGGAACCATGCATGAGTATTTTAGTTCTCATTTCATATGGCTGTGGCCATAGTTTAGCTGCGGGCCTACTGTATATTGAAGTCGGCCATTTTAAAGTGGGAAAACTGAATCATAACTACAGCGTTATTCCAGCGTTACACTGAAGGAGATCACTTTATCAAAACTCAGCACCCTACAGACCAACTTTGTATGCTCTCTACATTTCTGTGTTATGCAAACTCTTGTATGATTTGAAAAGTTTTGATGTAATTCATTGATTGTAATTGTTATTACTTGCTTGGGGAAGTTGTTCAGTGAAGCATAGTTTAGTGTTACATGCTGCCTGGTGTCTACTCAAACACAGTGCAAATTAACTCCTTTCACCATTTGGCCATTAGTGTTCAGGTGTAGCTTGACCTGAACAGACTCACTAAGGGCCCTCTAAGCTTCAAAAGTGATAAAATAAAGAGTGATAAACAGCCAGCCAATTAGCTCCTGCCTGACATTTTTCAAACACAGTCTGTGACATGGCAGGCAGGAGCTGATTGGCTGGCTGTTTATCACTCTGGATTTGATCACTTCGAAGCTTAGAAAATCTGGCCCTATACTGTATGTTTAGAATTAGTGATGTGCAGCTGTGTTGTAACTGATAAAGTGATTTCTGAACAGTAACAAAGCAGAAAAACAGACATTGAACAACATCATCAAACATGTAACTTTAACTTTAGACTTGAATTTTTGTACTGTCTGACCATGGCTAGGAATAACAGATGCACAGGCAAAATTTTTAAAGCTACTGCATGTGTGCAAACGCTAGAAGCCTAGGAGACAAAATTCCTGAGCGAATTGCAATACTGACAAGAGATGACCTAGACATTGTGGCAATTACAGAGGCATGGTGCAATGAGAATCATGACAGGGACATACTGTAGCTATACCAGGATACAATTTATTTAGGAAGGACAGAATGGGCAGAATCGGAGGAGGGGTTGCAATGTATGTAAAGAAAAGCATAAATGCTACTTTAATATAAAACATTGAAGAAAAAGGCCCTTTGGGTGACAATAGAAGGACACTTTTCGCACTGGGGTAATCTATAGGCCACCAGGCCAGGGGCAGGATTTGGACAGGAGCCTATTGCTTGATGGCACTAAAATGGCTTTAAAAGGAGAGGTCATAATCATGGGAGCCTTTAATCTACCTGATGTGAATTGGGAGGAGTCTTTTGCAAGATTAACTACAAGTGGCAATTTTCTAAATTCCCTACAGGGAGCATCTCTCAAGCAATTGATGAGGGAGCCTACTCACAAAGACTCAATATTAGATTTAATACTCACAAATGGTGACAGGATATCAGACATATATGTGGGTGAGAACCTAGGATCCAGTGATTATCAAGCAGTATGGTTTAGTATCAAGGCAGGATCCAACTCCAGTCACACAAAAACTAAGGTGTTGGATTTTAGGAAGGCTGACTTTGCAAAAATGGGGAGATGTTTAAGCGATTCATTAGCGGATTGGAGGAACTGCAGGAGAGGTGGAAAAAATTAAAAGTGCAATACTAGAGGCAACAGACCTTTGTATCAAAAGGGTTAAGAAAAGCACCAGGAAAAGGAAGCCAGTGTGGTTTACAAAAGAGTTATCAACTAGTGTAAAAGCAAAAAAGATGGCCTTCAGGACATACAAGCAGACTCAAAATAATAATGACAAAGAAGTGTATCTTGCCAGAGGCAGGAAGGCAAAGAAAGTGATCAGGCGTGCCAAGGCACAAGCTGAGGAGAAAATGGCTCAGTCAGTAGATAAAGGAAGCAAAACTTTTTTTAAGTATATAAGTGAAATGAGAAAATCAAATAAAGGAATAATAAGACTTTGGACAGACACTGAGAATTTGGTGGAGGGAGACAAGGCAATTGCAGATCATCTACATAATTATTTTTTCTCCGTATTCACTATAGAAGGAGAAGGGAAGGGACCACAATTAAGTTGCAAGGACATTCATAAAACTAAGGTAGATGGAAGTACATTTACTAAGGAGAAAGTCCTAACAGAACTTTCAAGACTGAAAGTGGATAAATCAATGGGGCCAGATGGAATGTATCCAAGGATACTAAAATAACTAAAAGATGTGCTGGGAGCGCCATTAACAGATTTATACAGGTGCAGTTCCAGAGGACTATAAAAGAGCAAATGTAGTTCCACTGCACAAAAGCGGAACAAAAGAAGAAGCAAGTAACTACAGACCAGTGAGCCTTACTTCAGTAGTAGGGAAATTAATGGAAACACTATTAAAAGAAAGAATAGTGGAATATCTTAAATTAAACATAGAAAAAAATGGGGGGTTTTGACAGTCGCACAGAAATTACAAATTGTATTTGATAGGGTGGAACCTCTTATGACTATTGTCTTCAATTGGTATAAGATATTCAAGGGTGTGCTACCATGGACACTAACAATGAGCAAGAATGGGGGACAGAAGAGAGTGTCTGGGGATGATGCACCTGAAGAAAACTGACTAATAAAACATAATTTTTAATATGTTAATTTAAAAAAATAGTTTGCAAAATAAAACCATACATACAAACATATAACGACATGAAATAAAAAGGATAAAGATCCTCACTTAGTGGACCCCACTCTGTTGAATTCCTCCTATGTTTAATGCAGAGCAGTGCAAAATTAATGTGTGTTAAATTTGTAGACAATCCTTTATTGCTGGGGAATGTATCCTTGATTATCACACTTAATTTACACTTTAATGAGACCTTTGACAAGTTCACTTGCAGATACAAACTATATAATGCTGCGGAAACTTACACTCAAATAAAAAGGTCAACCCTCAGCCAGATTCACTGTCAGAACAGACCGCACTATGAGTCCCGGCAAGCGCTGCCGCTCTCCACAGGAGCCGCTGATGGATGCTGTGTGCCGACTATAGCCCGGGTCAGATGTGTGCAGATGTGCACAGTCTCACAGGTACGGGTAGGCAGAGGCAGCAAAAGATATATCTCAGACACCTGAGACCGCGTCACTAACAGCGTCACCCGAGTTTGCACTGCTGTTACAATCAATCAAAATAACATTGGTATGTGGGGAAGGGAGAGTGGGGTATTAGACACACTAAGTGTGTGAGAGGTCTGCGTACGCTTCGCAACAAGCTTCCTTAGGACCACCCGCTGGGCGTCCGGATGCTCATTAAATTCTGTCAGTCTCATACATGTTCATGCTATGCAAATCTGAGTAGTGTTCAGAAGACGTAATTGTTCTATGGGTCAATGACTTCTATTCGTGGGAACTCTGATATCGTCCAGTGTGGTTGTTTAAAGGTGTATACCCTAAACTTTATATATCAATGCCACTGTACGGCGGCAGGAATAGAAGTCATTGACCCATAGAACAATGATGTGGTCTGAACACTCCTTCTCAATTCGCGGACCCCCGTGACCCCCCCTTCCCGCGATTCATGCCCCCCGCGCACCCCCTCCATTGATTCACGGCACCCGCACTCCCCCCTCCCACCATTCACGACACCCCCGCGCCATGTTCCACGTTTCACGCACCCGCGAGACCCCACTTGCCCGCGATTCACGGACCCCCACAACCCCCCTCCCGCAATTTGCGGACCCCCCTTGCCACAAGCAGGTGCCTCTCAAAGCTGGGAAATCCGGCCCTGGCTGCCATGTTGCGGGTTCCCCCACTGCCAGAAGTGTCCCCACGGTCCTCTGCACTAGCACCACAACTTTTATCAATGTCTTGCCCACATACCACTATTCTACAGCCTCCTGCTCTCATGCACCCTCACTCCCTCATTGGGAGGAGATGCTCACCCACTGCCGGGAGCTGCATACTGTCCCCCACCCTCCTCCAGTTCTTGGGATGCCCATCGACCATCAATGATTTCAAATCATCGATGGTTTATGGCCAATGTTGAATACTTTTGCCATCGATGTGGGAGGACCAGATGGTTTCCCTACATCGATGGCAAAAGAGAACCAATCAAGTTTAAGCATTTTTTAAGGTGCCGGGACACGGAGCATAGCTCCGCCTCTCCACAGCCGGAAGTCCCGCCACCGAGTTCTGATTGACCCACGGCCTTTTCAGTCAGATATAATGGATGACCATTGATAGCTACAACAATCAATGGTTAGCCAAGTAATATTTTACTACTATCGATGGCAGGGTGCAAAATCACCATTAATGCCAACCATCGATGGCATCTGCACCAATGGCCATCCCTACTCTGCAACAGCCAAAAACCTTTACTACCCCTCATGCCCACACACCCCTATCACTGCCCTGCCTCCTGTTCTCCTGCCCTGTAACTTCCGCCAGTGGGGACCCGCTCACCCTGTGTTGCCCACATTCCCCTATCATGCTTTACCACCCAGCCTCCTGCTCTCATGCATCCTAACTCCCACCCAGTAGGAGGAGACACTGACTCAGGGGCACCGTCCTGTACTCCTACGCTAGCATGCTGGATGCTCACCCACTGGCTGGAGCTGCACAGTGTCCCCCACCCTCCTCTACACCAGCACAAAAGCTTTAGTCCCCCTCATACCCACACACCCCTATCACTACCCAGCTTCATGCTCTCCTGAACCGTAACTTCCACCACTGGGGAGTCGCTGACGCTGTGTTGCCCACATACCCCTATCCTGCCTCATAGCCCAGCCTCCAGCTCTCATGCACCCGAACTCCCACCCAGTAGGAGGAGACACTGACTCAGGGCCACCGTCCTGTACTCCTGTGCTGGACCCTCACCCACTGGCATAAGCTGCACAGTTTCCCCCACCCTCCTCTTTAGTCCCCCTTAGGCCCACACACCCCTATCACTACCCAGCCACCTGTTTTCCTGTGTCGTGACCTCCGCCAGTGGGGAGCCACTGACTCAAAAACATCCTACTATACTATTGCACACACAGACCTAAACAACATGCACGCACACCCCCCCACACACACACACACAAACACACCCACAAATGTCACTGTACCCTCCACACTATCAATGTACAAATTACTCTGTAACCGCTTTTTAATTAAACAAAACAATACACACCCCCTTCCAAATCATATGCTCTCTATTTAACACATTTCACCTATAACTCAAGTTGCAATAAAAGGCATCTTTCATACAATTCTAACCATATTTCACACAGTACAAAAGTTCACAAATTAAGGGGGTGCAGCCCCTTACGACAGTGTGAAGAGCGCCCGTAGGGCACGATGAATCACCTAGTTGTATTCATATAGAGCAAGCTCTGGGGAGACCATAAAAAAAATCCTTGATCCTCCAACAGTCAAACTGTTACATTGTTTGCATTGGTTATATATTGGTATAGTCATTATATTGTCTGCAGAAATGTACTGCAATGATGTAAGCTCCACAGATGTAAAAAAAATTCTAAGCATTGTCTTGTACATAGCATTGAAACAACAAAAACAACAGAGGAGTGCTATTGAGACAACAATACATAATAATGGTTGTGGTCTTTTATATAAATTACCTCCAAATAATTAAATCTCCTAGTACTACTTCAGTGGATTCAGCGGCTGTTAAATGTCATCTGGCAATCCATATATTCTGTACAAATAGTCTGTACACCCTCCCTCTCCATCTGACATATTATTATATGTTAAGATTTTTCAGGGGATATAGGGGGTTATTCTGGTTGATGTGCAAGGCTGCGATTCCGCAGTCCACCAAACCCCGCCCGACGAATGAACGGCCACCCACCGCCCCCCTCGAAGTGCAGGTTTGCCCGCACAGGCTGCGAATGAATGTTTTCCATAAACATCCATTTGCATGCCTCGGGTAACCGCCCACATCTTTCGATGGTCTCCGATCATTGAATGATGTGTTGCGTGCACGCATATATAAGTGACTTTTAAGTTACTTGCATATGCTTGCACGCTGGCACGGATATGGCCGGGCAGATGACATCTGGTTATGTCAGCTACCCTCCCCCCTGTACCAGCGTCAATGCTTCAATACCATGAGAACTCCCAGCGTTCCCATGGGAACGCCCATGGAACACTGGGCGTTCCCATATGGTAATGGGGCAGCCCGGCGCCACCGCCCATCTCCGCCCCCACACACCGCCATGGGTGCGTGCACCCAGCGAACCGAAAGATCGCCGTGGGTGCACTTACCATACGAAACCCACCTGCGCATGCTCAGACGCGCAATATCAGTCCTGCATGCGAATGTACACAGGACCGAACAAACGTGAATAACCGCCATAGTTCTAATAGCTTCAGCATCTTTCTTCCTGTGGCATGATGCATGACAATGTTGTTAATCAGAAGGTCAGAAGGTGGAAAAGATCTACACTTTCCATCACTGAATCTGGCTATTGTCAGCATTATACTATTACATTATAGCTGAATAAGCTCTGTGCAGGTAAAACAAATCAGCGACTTCTTCAGATAGCGATATATCTGAAGAAGCCGCTGATAAAGGAAAGAGGTGGGGAAACGTACCATACACCATTGCCATCCACCTAGGGATACCATCAGGATATATGCCTTATTATTATGGTCCCAAGAAGTTAATACAGCTACTGAGTTTCAGAATATAGCTGCATCTAAGAGGATTAGTTAGGCCAGTATATATCATAGATAGGTTCTGGCACTCACTAAAAGGTTTGTACTGCACCCGTTGCCTACCGTAAATCCAGGAGCACGAATCCCCACCAATAACAGTGTTGTACACGGCGGCACTCAGAATAAGACAATAACACACTCAGAAACTTTGCATAATCTGCCAACATTTTAATGAGGTTTACTCATTTTCATCAGGGCAAAGAATACATACGTTACTCACCAATTTAAGTGCTACCATCACCATGTTATTTCCCAGCACGCCCGACACGGCCCTCCTTGATGACGTCACCCAGTGACCGTCACCAGTTTAAAAAAAACTTTATGCAACTCTCAAGATAAATAACAACATATAAGTGACATATAGGGTGACATTTATTAGAGATCGATGGTGGGGTTTTGGCGATTTTTATCGCAAAAACGGCCGTTTTTCATTTTTTTCCCCAAATCGATTTTTTAATGGGTGGCGATTTGCGGCATAAATCACACTTTTTGCCGCAAAATCGCACTTTCTAAAAGTGCGATTTTTTTTAACTCCGGAATTCGCATCCAGATGTTTTTCCCATTGAAAAAGATACAAATCGCATTTTTAATGAGATGCGAATTTGGAAATCGCCACAAAAAATGGTCTAAAGTTCCAAAACAAAATAGACCTGATCCTGACTGGCGGTTTGGTAAGAAACATGGCGATTTTGTCAGAACCATGCACAGATCATTGTGATCTGTGTATGGTTCTTTGTTAAAATATGTGCAAAAGTTTACCATGTACCATGAGCACCGTGGCTGGTCAGACTTGGATGGGGTACCTGGAGGAGTGGGGACCCCCCCAATAAAGGGGTCCCCCCCCCCAGGCTTCACCCGTCCAGGGCTGAAGCCCGGGGCTGTCACCGGCGTCCCTGGCCATTGGACGCCGGCCTGATAGGGTTAAATTCTCATTCCTAACATTGCTTAATACAGGAGAACTGCAAGTGCCAGCAGACCTCCCCCGCAGGCTGGGACTTGGAGAACCACAAGACCCAGCATGTGGGGAATTAATGGGCCCGCTGGGACCTGTAGTCCACCTGTAAAAAGAATGTTAAAATAAAGCACACACACAGAAAAGTATAACTTTAATACACACATCCACAAACACCTCACTTTTACACCGCTATACATACCGATCCAGGATCCAGCGCTGGTCTCTCTGCAGCAGAGCCGGACAGCCCGCACTAACAGCGGGCTGACCGGCTTCCTCCGATGCAGCGAACAGCTTCTGGACCCATTAATTCCCCGCATGCTGGGACTTGTGGTTCTCCAAGTCCCAGCCTGCGGGGGAGGTCTGCTGGCACTTGCAGTTCTCCTGTATTAATGTTAGGAATGAGAATTTAACCCTATCAGGCCGGCGCCCCAGATTTTTTGTCCCCCGTATTTTTGGAACCAGGACCGGTCCAAGAGTCCGGGGCTGGTTTCAGAAATACGGGGGACCCCTACGCTTTTTGTCCCCCATATTTTTGGAACCAGGTCCGGCTCAATGAGCCCGGGGCTGGTTATGTACAGGAGGGGGGACCTCACGCCAATCTTTTTTTCTTTTTTCAATCACAAAATCGCACATTTTACAAAAAATCGCACCTTTTCATGACTAAAAAAATCGCACTTTTCATCCCGAAAATCGCCCTACATCGCACCTACTCGCACTTTTCATGCCGGAATACACACCTCATTAAATATTCGCTTTTTGGAAAAAAATGCGATTTTAAAAAACGGCGATAAAGGGCGATTTGAGCAAAAATCGCATTTTCGGAAAAACGGTAAACACAATAAATCTCGCCCATAGTATCTTTAAATCATGATCAACAGCATAAAACGGATTGAAGGATCATTGTATATATACAGTAGGTTATAAAAACAGCTAAACCCGAGTGTCTTTTAAGACCCCTGGGACTCAATGCGTTTAATTTAAAAATCCAATGTGCCTCTCTCTGCAATAAGATCTATTGCCACCTCAATCCAAGGGAGGTATATGATCTCTAATCTTATGTTTCAATGCATTCACATCAGTGCCTGCCCCAGTGGAGCTCTCAATCTGTATTAAATTAGCTTAAAGGTTAATTTCTCTGGTTTCCTTGGTCCAATTGGTTCAGAACTGGGTTTGTATAGAAGAGGAGATGTTTATCTACCAGAATATATGAACCCCAAGTTTCTGAGACCCCCAGAAATGGTAACTGCAATATTCAGAACCCATGGTGGGTCTGAATTAACGGGTCCATTCTAGTCAATGGGGGGAATTTAGTGGAGGATGTTAACCCCTGGCACAGCATGTAACTCCAGGCAGAGCATGTAAACCCATGGCAAAGAGCATGTTAATCCCTGGTAGAGCATGTTAACCCTTGGCATCAAGCATGAAGCCCATAGCAATGAGCATTGGCATTATATGTTTGGTATTATATGTAATAGACATTCCAGTGTGTGTAATAATATGCAATGAGCATTACCGTGTATGGAATTATGTGTAATGGGCATTATGGCTTGTGATAAAATATGTAGTAGGTATTACAGTGTATGGTATAATGTGTACTGGCCACTACGGTGTAGCATAACATGTAATGAGCATTATGGCATGTGGTATAATATGTAATGGGTGTGTGACATATGTAATAGGCATTAAGGTGTAAATTTTTGTCCCTGTATCCACCTTGGAAGCAGTGGCGTAACAAGGGTCAACAGAGTGTGCGGGGAGCTCAGTCTGGGGGGGTCCCAGGAAGTTGTTGTACCGGGGCCTAGGATTTCTCTTGGCGGCCCTGATTATACTTATGTATATTTTACATACAGACACACACCAACCAACACACACACACTGACTGAAGTTAAAAATATTATATTGTCATTTTATGTATGTGTTGCTTTCATAAGATGTATAGCCTAATTAATATATTTCAGAATATCAACTAACAGGTTAAGGGGAACTTTCAATTAAAAGCTGTTGTAAGCAAACACAGGTCAGTCAATGAACGGCAACATGCTTAACTTAAAAATGTAATTTCCCCAGTCTCAATAGCTGGTTAACATGCTGTAAACAAATGGTACTTAGTACTACACGCACATGAGAAAGTAACTCAAAATTCAATTTACGGTCAATTTACATTTGTTTAACTCAGCAAATTAACTGATTGATTGCTCAGTTAAAATGCAATTCCCTGAAGGGAATTTCTGTCTAGTTAGACTTCTGCATCTCAAGACTCATCTTTGATTGCCTCTGGTGTTACTGAATGCTACCTTTGGACAGTGTTTATTAGCATTATTTTTCAGCAACAGCTTCATGAATACATTAGACATCCCATTTCTTGTTTGTTTTTTTGTTTAACTAATATCAGAATTTGTTGGTAAGATATTTTTCTAGGGTACTTCTAGAACCAACGTCAACAATCAACGTCAACCCGAAGCATGGCGAGCGTAGCGAGGGGCGGCGGTACGCGTCCTCCGACCTTTTCATACCCCCACTATCCACGTCAGCGTGGAGTTGAGAATAGAAAGTGTGGCGAGCGCAGCGAGCCACCGAGCCCGAAGCGTGGCGAGCGTAGCGCGCCCCGCGAGGGGACAAGGAACACGCTCCTGAAGCGTAGTGAGCGCAGCGGGCCCCGTGAGGGGACACGGATTACTTAACATGTATTCCGCGTCCCCTCACGGGACTCGCTGCACTCGCCACGCTTCGGGCTTGTATTCCACGTCCCCTCGTGGGGCTCACTGTGCTCGCCACGCTTTGGGCTCGGTGGCTCGCTGCGCTCGCCACACTTTCTATTCTCAACTCCACGCCGACGTGGATAGTGGGGGTATGAAAAGGTCGGAGGATGCGTACCGCCGCCCCTCGCGGGCTCGCTGCACTCGCCACGCTTTGGGTTGACGTTGATCGTGGGGTGGCGTTAACAATTGGGGGGGCCATTTCACACTTCAGGGTGGCTATTTGGGGTCTGTGGGCCATTTAACATTGTTCCCTATGTAAAATCGGGTCAATTGGGCCATTTAACATTGTTACCTATGTAAAATTGGTAATCGCGGCGGTCGCATCGCATGCGATTTTTTGGCCGCATGCGATGCGACCGACTCGATTTACCTTTTACCATGCATTTCTATGTAAAATCGCGGCCATCGCATCGGTCGCATCGCATGCCATTATAATGGCATGCGATGTACATGCGATGCCCGCGATGGGCGTCGTTCTAGGAGAAAAGTACCTAAATTAGAAGTGGAAGGAGGTGGGAGTCAGGGAGGTGAAAGGACATGATAGTACCGATCTGAAGGTAACCAATAAGTGGTTGAGGGTCTTAGTAATATCTAAGATGAGAAAGGGTCTGATCCTGGAAACATTTTTGAGATTGAAATGGCAAGACTGTGGGAGGTACATAATGTCCTGCACATTTTACATTATATTGGATTCTGACCAACATGGTTTTGCCAAAGTTCCAAATTTGAGCTCCTAGCTGATTGTCCCTCTTATCACTTAATAAGGTATGTATAAAATAAGTGCATAAAAATAGGGGGTATTTTCTGTCTGCTTTTACTGGAGTCTAGTAAATAAGGCATATTTTGAGCCAATTAGGTAAACTTATTTTTTTAACACAAATCTTCTATTGTAAGAATTTTTTCTTACTGTAAATCAATATAAAACATTAAATAAAGATCCTCGTCATAGGCGTGCGCAGGGGGGGTGCCGGAGGTGCACAGGCACCTCCTAATGACAGGCACCCCTGCACGATCGCAGCCAGGTCCGACATCACAATGTTGAATAGCCGGCTGCAGTGACAGACACGTCAGAACTGCAGCAGGATACACTACATGGTAGAGAGTACCCTGGCTGCCTGTAGGGGGAGCTGAAGTGCACAGACAGGCAGCTCCTCTCAGGCATTACTTTACAGTGCTGGCCGAGTGGCCGGGTGAGGACTCAGGAATCAGTGAGGACTTCCTGGTGTTTAAATGCTGCAGGTGAGCTGGAACAGGGGGGTTTGTATGTTAAATGAGGCTATGACTTTGTTTAAGAGGGGGAGGGGGAAGGTATTGGTCTTTAATAATGCTGGCTGATTTTTTTTTATTATGTCATAAATGTGTGTGTGTGTAAGCTTTTTGTAAGTATACTGTGTGTGTGCATAGGGGGGCTGTGTATATGTATGCTATGTGTGTGGGAGGGGGCTCTGTGTATATTACAGTACATTGTGTGTGCGCATGCTGTGCCTGTATGTATACTATGTGTATATGTGTGGGCTGTGTATAACTGTGTATATGTATACTGGCGTATATGTATACTGTGTGTGTGTGTGTATGCATAGAGGGGCTGTGTGTATGTATGGATATATATACTGTATGTACAGTATATATTTTGTGTGCATACTGTAGGGGGGCTGTATATATGTATACTATGTGTGTGGGGGCTCTGTATGTGTATACTACATCTGTATGTGTGCAGGCTGTGTGTGTATGTGGGGGGCTGTGTATTTGTATACTATGTGTGGGGGGGCTCTGTATGTATATGTGTTTGTGTGTGCGTATGCATAGAGGGCTGTGTATACTATGTGTGCGGGGGGGGGGGCATTTGCCCCTGGGTACTTGGGGTACAAGTGTCCCGGGCCTCCTGCAGCCTCCTTCCCTTTTGAGCCGCTGGCCGGATGCTGCCTGCCGCTGACAAGTAAAGTAGCTTCAGTGTGCGGCGTGCAGCATCCGGCCAGTGGCTTAAAAGGGAAGGAGGCTGCGGCTCCGGTGGGCATCTTATAAGAAGAGTGCCCAGCGCTACCCGGAAGTGCGGATTCCCGGGAGTGCTGGTGTGCAGTGAGCACCCCCATCAATGAGCATTAAACTCCTCTTGTCAACGAGAATTTAACCACCCCCTTCCCAGGGAGCATGAAACCCATGGTAAGGAGCATGTGACTCCTGGCAAAGAGCAATTCACACCCCTTCCCCCCATGGCATAATCTGTAATGGCCATCACAGTGTGAGTTGTAAGGGGCATCACAGTGTGAGGCGCAACGTGTAATGGGCATTAAGGAATGTGGTATACTATGTAATGGATGTGTGATGTGTAATATATATTACGGTGTAAATTTTTGGTAGTCCCTATTGTCCCTGTTTTTTTAAGCCCTGGCATAATGTGGAATGGCCATTACAGTGTGTGGCATGTGTTATGGGCATTTTTGTGTGTGGCATTATGTCTAATGGGCATTACAGTGTGTTGCATTATGTGTAAAAATAGGCGATGACGGACACGCCCAGTAGGTAGTGACGGACACGCCCCTCCAATGGTGCACCCCCTAAGAAAATGGGCTGCGCACGCCTATGATCCTCGTCCATGTGATTCTGCATTATCACATTTAAAACATTAATAAAATTTGATCAAGCGGTATTTTATAAAAAAATATTTTTCGATTCAAGTTAGAATTTCTTTCTAAAGTGGTAGTAGATACAATTTTGAAGTGGCATCTTCACATATATCTTTCTATGTGGACTCTAATCCCAACAAAAGTCACACTGGGAAAGTATTCCAAAAACATAATATGGGCATGTAGCTATGTGTGCAAACAACAGATCCACATCAAATTAGGAGCGGTGAAATTTAGATGATAAACCTAGGGAAGTCACATATTTGGATAATAGAAAATGTGTGTCCCGGCTGCTTAATTGACTTCCGTGCAGTCTGGTGCAGCTGAAAGTATGTGACTGATCATGTGCTGGTTAATCAGAGTGTCACTTGCCTGTGAGGAGGACTAGGAGTCTCAAAGTGTGTCTGCATTTATCTATGACTGACACCAAAAAAACTGGCTGGCGAATAAGGAGGGTCTCTGTTAGATATCGATAGGATCATTTTGGGAAACTTTGAGGAGCTGAAGAATATGGAACACTAGCATGTATAAAAATTAACTATATGGTGGTGCCAAAGTTTTCTGTTGTATAGAAACAAAAAAACACAATTATTCATGCTTACTGGGCATTAGTGCTGTGTCAAAAATCATAGTTTTATTATTATTACTATTATTATTATTATTAACTATACAAAACATCACAGTACACAATGCTTGAAAGTTGTCAAAAGCTTTTTTAAAGCACACCTCCACACAACAAAACTCAGTGCAATTTCATTCATCCAATGTTTGATATATTTAGATTAACATTTCCATTCATACTGTTGTTTGGAAATTTTTAACCAATCACTTATATTACATCTCTCATTCCACCCTTTAATTAATTTCATGTTTGAAGTTATGATGTGATTGTAAAGCTTGGCATGTTATTACAGTTGTAATGCCACATTTAATAATGTAGGCACACATGACCTTGACCATACTTGCATATCCCATTAATCCAATACAATCTCCAGTCCTCTACATTTATTAAAAAAAAAAAAAACACGGACCTGTATAATATATTGCATTTGTATTCAAGAAAGCAACAATGCCAAACTTGACCTAGAAAATTCTACACAGATCATTCTATACTTGTGGAGGTCACAATAGTATTCTCGTCCGCAGGGATTTATCACATTGTTCATGTCTCTATTGAGTGATGAGGAAAGTGTTAGGCATGCCTACAAAAAAAAAATCTATCCTATGCACTCATAGTACCATTTGTAATACTGTAATATCATAATCTAAACCAGTGGTTCTCAACCTCGGTCCTCATGGACCCCCAACAGTGCACGTTTTGCCGGTCTCTTCACAAAATCACAGGTGAAATAATTAGCTCCACCTGTGATTTTTCAAAATGTGCCAGTGAATAATTAGTTCACCTGTGCACCTGCCAGGTGACCTGGAAAATGTGCACCGTTGGGGGTCCCTGAGGACCGAGGTTGAGAACCACTGATCTAAGCTATTCACCTGTTAGTGGTAGTGTACAACAGTTACTGAGACACAACAGATATTAACATTTTTTTTTTTACAAAAATGGAGTTGTTTATATTTGAGGCCACCCAGTGATTAATATTAGATGTGTTTTTTGGTGTCATTATTATTTGTGTTTGTTATGTGTATCAACTAGCTAATAGCATTAAAAAAACTATAATTAGTTGAATATAATTAAGCTTATTTGTCACTTTCTAAACATTTCATAATCTTCTTCACCGGCACATCTTTCACTGTAAAAGGCTCTTCTGTTTTTTTTTTCCATTTGTTCCTTAAGTGTCTGGGACCCAAAACACTCTATTCACTGTATATGTTAGCCTCCATATTGCTGACTGCCATGCAGTTCCAGATTAAGCCTTCGGGAGGCCCGGGGCACTTTAGGGGGGCCCCCTTGCACTTGTCATTACTGGCCGCAAACTGCATGGGGAATATTACACTGTCAAAACACAGAGTAAAGGCAGTATAAACTTGGTCAATGGGTAACTTCAGGGGATATATAGATATCCCACCCCCCGTGGGGAGATCTTGCTCCGGTGCCTTCCTGCGGGCAATATGTACAGCCAATATACTTATTATTTTTGGAGAGTGTATATATATATATATATATATATATATATATACATACACATACATACATACATACATACATACATACATACATACAACATGAAAAGCCTGTGTTTGTCCCTCTGCACCTTACTCTGTAGGAGACCTCACAGTCCCAGTGCTGCCTCTGATTAAAAACCCTCCCATGACTAGGCTGCTGCTGCTGTTATCCATGGGCCTGAGAAGCATATTACATGCTTCTCAGGCCCATGGATAACAGCAGCAGCAGCCTAGTCATGGGAGGGTTTTTAATCAGAGGCAGCACTGGGACTGTGAGGTCTCCTACAGAGTAAGGTGCAGAGCTCCACCAATCAGAGCTCAGCACAAACGTCTCAGCCTCTGCCCTCTGGTGCAAAGTGTCATGGGACTTAGTCAACTCCCAGTAATGCAATGCACACTTGGCTCCCAATGCTCAGCACCATTAATCATTGTCACATTGGCAGATAGGTGAAGCTGCAGCACTACCCCAATCCCATGCACAAAACCTTTAGCTAAAAAAAAAAAAATCACAGGGGGCCTCTAGCTAGAGGGGGCCCAGGGGCACTGACCCCTTGTGCCCCCATTATAATCCAGCCCTGCTGCCATGTACCTTCCCTCCCCTTCACAACTTTCATATTTCATGTGAGTTTATCTGCTATTTTGTCATGGAGCCACTGCCTCCCTTCAAATCTTCCTCATCACAAATCGCATCACTATTTCCTCAGTCTCCCAGGGCCAGAGAATAAGTGCAAGCCTTGACTTCAGCACCTACAATCCTCTTATTCCTACTATCTCTACCATTAACAAAGATCTATAGTACACAATTTTCTTACACAATGTTTAACTTCTTACCCATGCTCTCATCATATCCAGCCTTTACTATTGCAATACTGTACATCCTATTTTGCATATCCATGTCAGAGCTTTAGACTGTACTAAATTGGCCATGGAGGTCTGGGTACTGAAGTAGTGTGTCTAAATACAGGAGGCATTTCTCCAGCTAATATTCGCTACCATTTTTAGCGGGTATTTTGAGGATCTCTCACAGCAACATTGGCACTTAAAGGGATGAGGAGATAGAAGGTACAGAAGGATTCTAGGAAGCTAAGGGAAGTGTAGGCTCACCCTTTGCAGCTGCCACCATTGAGCAGATGGCTCCAGTATTTCCCAATGTGAGTGGACACTTATTTGATCTGGTCTTCACTCACCATAGTGATATCTCCTATACTGTACACACCAATTCTCCATTTCTCATATCTGTCCATCACCAGCTCTCTTTTAACCTTTCTCTCTACTTCAATGCCTCTGCATCCAAATGCTACCATCACTAAGCATAACATTGAGACTATCAACACCATTTCCCTATACTCCATGTTTGACTCACTTCTCTATTCTCTTCCTCTTGCCCATGCAAAGCCAGTTCTGTATACAATAGATCCCTTAGTTCTGCTCTTGTCTCTGTTGCTCCAGTGATCACTCCTCAGCATCACAGACCTTTGCATTCATTATACACCAGATACTGTACCTGCCATCACAAATTGCTGAGCAAATGTGGAGGAAATCATGCTCTAAGTCAGACTATTTCCATTTCAAATGTATGCTCTCATCTACAGTGCTGCCCTTTCCCTCTCTAAGCAGTCATATTTCTTCACCTTCTCCAATTCTTAAAACCCCCAGTATTTCTTCACAATTAACACCGTTTTCTGACAACTTCCTCCTTGTCTCCCTTCCTCACTCTTTGCCCTTAACCCTGCTGCCATCTTCACATCTTATGTTGGCTTCATATGACATCACAGTCCTCCAGAGTCTCAGTACACCCAATAATAATAATAATTATACTTTCACCACCAACACAGCTGTCATTTGTGCCCCGGCTGCTACTACTAGCACCAGCATCGTGTGTGTCCATTTTACTTATACTAACCCTAAGCCGTCATCTGTGCTACTACTACTTCCATACACCTGACATGTGTACCTACTATTGCTGCCCCTGCCTACTTATTATTTGTACCTACTCCCATATACGTGTAATGTGTACCTGCTACTACATCAATGAACAGCAATAAATATAAAATCATTATTGTTTCGTAAAATGTTAAAGCAGACTATTCTACACTTCTGTAACTGCCAGGAAAATCTAAAATTTGCAGGTAGTCCTCCAGAATCCCTGAAGAGTAGGTGGCCTTCTGGTATGCTTCCTACAAGAGGCCAGTATGATGTGATTCTTCTAGAATCATGCCATATTGGCCCTAACCTCTCTTATGGACCTGTAATCTGCTGAATTTTTACCATGCATGATGCAAAGCACATGGTTCAATCCTCATCATACATCAACAGGATCTGGTCTACAGCAGAAGCCAACAATTGTAGGCAAGTATAATTGTCCTAGTCATTTTTTACTGAAACATTGTGGTAGAAAGTTCATATTTTATTGCTGCAGTAAGTTGCAATAGAAAAAAAATATTATTAACAGAGAAAGCCTATGTGTACTGTATATACAGTAACCACTTTTGAAGGAGGGTCTGCTGCTTGTAGACCACTGTTGAATGCTTGCACCCTCAGACTAAAACTTGCCAGTGAGCCCCGGATTCTAGTATTGTAGAGATTATTGGCATATAAAGTAGATATTGTACTTTATTTAATTTAGAGTAAAAAAAGGTACGTTTAAAGTTGCGCAATATAAATAAGAAAACAGCTGAGTAATTAAAGGGCCCAATGATATGTGACAATGGGGAACGTAGGTACAGGTCGAGTATCCCGTATCCGAGTATCCGTTATCCGAATTATTCCGAAATACGGACATTCCAGAAAGTGAAAAAAAAATTTTTTTTTGCTAAAAACTCACTGGGGACATTTGTAACAGCATCACTGGGGACATGATATGTAACTGGCACTATATATGTGCAAGACAATGATTGCTTGGCATTCAAATTCAGTGCTGAGATAGTACACACATTTTGTTTCACGTTTTGAAACCTTGTTTTTTGAACAATTAAAATATATTTGTGTGTATTTTATGTGGTAATAAAATATATTTGTGTGTATATTATGTGTTTATACAGCATACATGCAAGATACTTCAAAATACATCATTGAAATATTAAAATATTCCGAAATACGGAATAATCCGTTATCCAAAATTCTCCTGGTCCCGAGCATTTTGGATACGGGATACTCAACCTGTATATTGTTAACTCTCTAATGTGCCAAACCTCCCTGGAGTCCATACTATATCCATAGACAAGTTACTGTGGTATAGAATAACTAAAATAACTAAGCAGCATTTGATCCATATCGGACTACTATTTTATATTATAACAAAACTCCTTGCTAACTACTAATGGACTTGTAGTTTATAGTAGTGTCTACAGTAACATATTATTAATGTAAAAATACTTTATATCGCTTTATAATCTGGCCTAAGAAACCTAGAAATAAAATGATCATTCTAAAGGTGGCCATACATCAGACAGATATTGTACCCAATCATACAATCTCAACTGATTGTAAGATGGATTGTATGCAGATTGTGTGCACATCTTATGTACATAATCATACAATCAATCAGCAGATAGATTGTATGACTGATTGTAAGATGGATTGTATGCAGATTGTGTGCACATCTTGTGTACACAATCATGCAGTAGATGGATTGTATGATTGATTGTATGATCGATTGTGTGTAGATTGTGTGTCCAAAAACCACCAAGGACTGCCGGGGATTTCAAGGGAAATTGTACACAATCATGAGCGCAATCGATCTTAAGATCGATCTTTCTGATGTATGGCCAGCTTTAGTGGTTTATAGTACCACAACACTTAGTAAAATAGCAGGGTAGCAGCCCAGCAAACAACATTATTACTAGTCTCCTTTAGTGCCAATGGTATTTCTGAGTAAGTCTATTAGCATAAATTAAGTAAAATTATAAAATATTTATACACTCGACAAATTAAGATCAAGTTTGCAGCAGAGTCACTTTCTAAAACCACATGCGGAAAAATCACTGCAGTACATGAACAGAATAAACCTAACATTATACTCAGTGAAGAGTCATCCTTTTAAACATGATATCATCATAAAAATTATATTAATTACACCCCTTTATAGTTTTTTGCATAAGTGGAAATACATGTTTAGGTAAACAGCTTTAGAACAGAAGTACCGTTTTACTTTCTAGGACAATATCAATAACTTACATTGGGAAGAAAATGGAAGGAATTCAATTGGGTACAAGGCCTAGGGAGCAAAAAAAAACCACACATCTTGCTCCCAGTTTGGGGTAACCTTGGGTATGCATTCCCTATACTGTGGTATAAAATCATAAGAAACGTTGCAGTGTCTTCAGCACAGAAAACCCTGTAGAGCAAGTAAAAAATCATTCATCTCCAGTGGAATCCCGTTCATCTTTGCACTGGGGAGAGGGCTGCTGGGCGTCTCGAGGATTGCTGGGAGCTTTGAGGGCTGCTGGAATAGGTAGTTTCTCCAACTACTATCTCCAGGGGAATCACACACACAGGCGAAGGGGGGTCCCACACACTCATACCCACACTCACACATATTTATGTGCACTCAAAAACACACACATACCTGTACACTGTGAAGGAATGAGACATGCAGTATAACTGTATATTTGTGGTGTTTAATTCTCTGCATTGATAAATGTATTTTTTAGCCCTTCTGTCCCCCTGTCCCTCTTGCTGATGTCTCTATTCCCCATTTGTGTGTTCAATCAGAACACTATTGCATTAGCCTATATATTATACACTGTTATATTACTCAGGTAAATACAGGTGTGTTATAACCTGGAACATAGTAATGTCTCGCTACTGTGTTATGTTAAGGGCATGCCATTTTGTGTATGAGGTCATATGATAGGTACTTGCAAGCTATCATTGATAAGCCTGTACCCATCTGTTATCCTAATATGGTCACACAGAAAGCAACCATCAGGAAAGTGAAAAATCTCATTGGAAAATCGCCTCATGGGATAAATCCCACCTCCAGCGGGATACTCAGAAATGAAACCAATTCCATGCCATTGGTACTTCTAGTTGATTCCCTTTGTTCCTCTCTGGACTGTCTGAACCTGATACAACATGTGGTTGGCAGTAGAAGCACAGATATGGAAGGTAGCAGGTAGAGGGCTTAGTAAGGAACCCATCATGGGAATTTGGAAGGTTTTGAAAGAGCTTGTGCAGGAAAGGTCGACAATCAAAAGGTCGACATGGGGTTTTCCACAGTTTTTTTACCTGAATGTCAACACAGTCAACATGGACACAGTTTAAAGTGCACCGCATCCCCTCGCATAGCTCGCTGCACTCGCAATGCATTGGGCACGGTGCCACGCTAGGCTCGGCACACCATTTTATTCTCCCAACATGCCCAGTGGATGGTAGGGCATGAAATACCTCCTGTCGGCACATGTCGGCTCAAAAAACAGTGACAACCCCATGGCGACCTTTTGACTGTCGACCTAGACACTGTCGAACTAATGACCCGTCGAACTAACGACCTGTCGAACTAATGACCTTTAGACCTAGAACCATGTTGACATCTTCCCATGTCGACCTAGACACATGTCGATATTTTCCCATGTCAACCTAATGGTGTCGACCTAATGACTGTCGACCATCACGCTGCACACCAAATGACCGCATCCCGCTACAATACTAGGACCAGAGGTAATAAGTCTCTATGGGATAACCATAAATGAATAATGTGCAGTGGATGCAATGCAGTTATTTAGTGAAGCATTCCTGAAACACAGGCATTGTCCAATCGTTAAACTTTTCTTATAGTTGCAGGAGGAAATAGCTATAGTACTGTGATCAGTGGCGGGCTGGGCAGGGGGGCAGGGTGCCATCTGCCCCCCAGGCCAGTGCAGGTATACAGCAACAGGGCCGCCTGTTAGCTATGTGTGTGCACATAGATGACAGCCTGGTCGGCTCCAGGCTGCACCTGTCTCCCGGCTGTCATGTCAGGCTGCACGCTGCTGTGCTGTCCAGCATCATTCAGTATGAGAAGATGCTGCTGGCCGTGGCAGATCCGGATGGGGCCACCATAAGGGAGGTACAGAAGTTACTACAGGGACAGATTATGAGAACTCTACCTACCCTGCAGAAAGGCCCTTTCACAGACAGGTTCCCCCCTAAGGTCCCCCCAGCACTAGGTCAGCACTCCGTCTCTCCGTGCTGTGCAGTAGCCCCGCCCCCAACTCTCTTCCTCCTGAAACTTCAGCTCTCCTTCCTCCCTGCTGATACTGGCCCTGCACAGGAGAAGGCTGGGCCTGGCACTCTGCCTGCATGCTGCGGAGCACAACACAGAGGTACCACCTGTCTGTCCCCTGCAGTATATTTCATCATATCCTTATCTTCTGCAGTCTCTCTATCTCCTAGTCCTTTGCTGTCTCTCCCTTTCCCCTGCAGTCTCCCTTGCTGTCTCCATATACCCTGCACTCTCTCTTGCTCTCTCTGTGTCCCCTGGGGTCTCTCTTGCACTCCTTGTCCCCTGCTGTCTCTTTCACTCTCTCCGCATCCCCTACAGTCTCTTTCCCTCCCTCTGAATCCACAACAGTCTCTTTCACACTCTCCATGTCCCCTGCAGTCTCTTTTGCTCTCTGCATCTCCTGCAGTCTCTTTTACCCTCTCTGCATCCCCTATGGCCTCTTTCCCTCTCTCTGCATCCACTGCGGTCTCTTCACTCTCTCCAGGTCCCCTGTGGTCTCTTTCCCTCTTTCTCTTTTCATCCCCTGTTGTCTCTTTCCCTCTCTCCGCATACCCTGCAGTCTCTTTCACTCTCCCCGCTTCCCCTATGGTCGCGCTCTCCACGTCCCTTGCGGTCTCTCTCACTCTCTCTGAGTTCCCTGATTTCTCTCTTGCTCTCTCTGCATCCCTTGCAGTCTCTCTGCATCCCTTGCAGTCTCTCTGCATCCCCTACTGTCTCTCTGCATCCCCTGCTGTCTCTCTGCATCCCCTGCTGTCTCTCTGCAACTCCTGCAGTCTCTCTCTCTCCCTGTCTCCTGCAGTCTCGCTCTGTGTGTCCTGTGTGGTCTCGCTCTGTCCGTGACTCTTGCCGTCTCTGTTACTCTCTCCCTGTTCCCTGCATTCTCTCTCTCTCTGTCCCCTCTGTCCTCCATAGCTGTCTCTTTGTCCCCTGTGCTCTTTCTCGCTGTCTCATGTGGTATCTCTCGTTATCTCCCTTTTTCCTGTGATCTCTCCCGCTGTCTCCCTGTCCCCCTGCGGTCTCTATCACTGTCTCCCTGTCTCATGTGGTGTCTCTAGTTATCTCCCATTCACCTGCGGTCTCTCACGTTATATTCCTATCCCCTGCAGACTTCCACTATATCCTGGTTTTCCCAGAATCCTACCTGTTTCTGACTTTCCGTTCCAATAACTGCCTTCTGGACACACAACTGTCCCAGTCATTGGAATTGGAGGGGCCACTGCAAGATGGTAGAGCAGAGGTTTTTAATTCTGTAAATAAAGCCCAAAATTGTGTACACATGGTGTAAAAATCACACTGTTCGGCCACATTCAATCCAGATGCGCAGCAACGCAGCATTGGAGTTGAAAGTAGAAATAGACTGTGCAGCACAATCTATTTCTACTAGATCGAAAGGAGGGCGACCGCTTCCCGGACGCCGTCCCTCTCTCCCTGCCAGCCAATGCCAGCACCCCGGCGTCAGCCAGTATCGAGTTAATATTGGCGGCCGCCAAATCACACCGTGTGTACATACTTCAACCCCAGGGCCACTTGCTTGTGTATGCCCCCTAGGCCAAAAGTTGCCAGCCAGCCCCTGACTGTGATGTAGCATTCTGTACCCCTATTCACAAGGCTCTCACCAATCCATAGAGCCACTGGAAGACATTATAAAACGAGACCACTGAGAGCTCTACAAGTGATGGGACACTGACACATACCACAAACTGGGACCTATTAAACTCCTATCTTCTTATGTTCCAATTGCAGGGTATATTAACAGTTAACAGTTTGATTAACAGTTTTTTAAATAGCTCACACATATTCCGCAGTCCTTGCCCCAGTGGAGCTTACAATCTATATTCCTTACCATATATACATGCATAGACTGACATTCTAGGGTTAATTTTTAATAGGAGCCAAATAACTTACCAGTAGATTATGGGAAAACGCAGGAGCACCCGGAGGAAACCCACACAAGTATTGGGAAAAATATACAAACTCCACACAGTTAGGGCCATGGTGGGAATCAAACCCACGACCTCAGTGCTGTGAGGCAGTAATGCTAACCATTACACCATCCGTGCTGTATATTCGCCCTGAAATGAAACAGGCAATGCAAAAATAGAAGAAATGGTCACTTCCGTCAGACCGAAGGAAAAAGGTATTTGATAAAGCTGTATGTTTTAAACAGCGAAACGCATCAGGAATTTACCCTGGACCAGATATCCATGCTTTAAAACACCCATCAGGACCTGACTGTACCAGCAGTTACCATCTTCACACTTTAGAAATTATTTGGTTTATTCCATCAGCCTACCACCTGCAAGCACCTTGGTTCATTTGCTGGCCTCCACTGTTTTCATCTTGGATTACAATTACAACTTCCTTTTCCCATTTGGCCGTACAGACCTGAGGACAACTGCTGTAATGATATCCCAAGGGATTGAAATCCCCTAGCGGTGCTGGGTAACTATTAGCCCTAACTGGGCAATATAACTGCTCCAATTTGTGCCAATGATATATTTTTCACAGCTTTGCAATTAAGACGGAAAGATCTGGGTGTTAATCACTGGCCTTGGAAAAGGGATTAATCTCTGTCAAGGTACATTATGGAACACATCCTCTACCCTGAGTAAGTTCAACAGCTCTCCTGTCTGATACATCCAGTGTTGTGTGGCCTTTTGCCTTTTTGGTACCCTGTGGAATTGTTTGAACTATATCTTCTACAAGGACTGGATATCTGGATCGCTATCTACTGTATATATTGTTTCTGAGCAACATTTACCCTTGTTTCTATATAGTATCTACTATGTGCAGTGAAAATTAAACCTTTACTTTGGTTTAAGCTACCCGGTGTTTGAGTGATTAAAGAACCCTGTATCCTCCCATACCCTCAGTCACAATTTTACACTAACCCACTGCTATAGCAGTCCCAAGCATGCTGCTTGAAGAGAAGAAGATGAGTAATTACAGAATGATTAAGCTAATTAGAGACTTCCAATTGTTTTTTTTTTCAAGTCCTGATGAGTTTTCCTAAAATTAATGATTTAGGCAAAAACGTTACTTTCTGTGTGGGTGCAAGAAAAAAAAGTGATGATTTCTATAAAAACCACTTCATCTGATCATATGTCCTCTAATTAAATAGTAACTCCCCACTATGCATTGTAATATACAGTATAAAAAACATTTACTTACAGCGGTACCAATAAATGATAACTACTCTACAATCATAACTTATATGACAATAGTAGTAGTTGAGAAAGAAGTGCTTGAGTTAAATTGGATTACATAAATATTTAAAAAAGTAATAAAATAAAACTAGGTTGTTAAATGCTGGAGGAAGCTTCAGCAGAAATATCATCTTGGAATTTTAATGATGATAAAAAATTAATGTAATGAGAGAATTTACAAATCAATCAGTGACTTAATCTGACACTGTCCAATCTCCTAGTGCATTCATATACATTGTATATGATATGTTTTATTTATGGTACAAAGTTATTCAATTTTTACAAGTGTAAACATAATTTTCATTAAAGGGTTTTTATGATATACTGTACATATAATTATTAAATGGGCTAAAACATAGCTGATTAATGCATGCAGGAGTTTATGTTATGTTCTTCAATCTAACAACATCAATAAAGAATGTTATTGAAATGTATTGTACTACCCATCCACAATTAATAATGTTGACATTACCAAGCAACCTATGTATCAATTACTCTTATTACTATTAAAGTGAGTAAAAAAAAAAAAACATTCATTGTTATACTATACTATATAGGTCATTAGTTTGACAATGTCTAGGTCGACAATCTAGGTTGACATGGGGTTTTCTACAGTTTTTTACCTGAATGTCAACACAGTCAACATGGACACAGTTTAAAGTGCACCGCATCCCCTGGAATAGCTCGCTACACTCGCGATGCATCGGGCACCGTGCCACGCTACGCTCGGCACACTATTTTATTCTCCCACCATGCCCTAGTGGATGGTAGGGCATTAAATACCTCCTGTCGGCACATGTCGGGTCAAAAAAACAGTGAAAACCCCATGTCGACCTTTTGACTGTCGAACTAGACACTGTCCCTTCCCTCAGACTGAAGAAAAAAGGTATTTGATAAAGCTGTATGTTTTAAACAGCGAAACGCCACAGGAATTTACCCTGGACCGGATATCATGCTTTAAAACACCTATCAGGACCTGACTGTACCCGCAGTTACCATCTTCACACTTTGGAAATTATTTGGCTTATTCCATCAGCCTACCACCTGCAAGCAGATAGCAAATGGGGATAGTATCATGCACAGGACAAGGAAATTAATGTGGATAATGTTAACGAACCAACTTGAAGAGTGATATTATTTCTCTAAGTATATTACCACCTGCAAGCACATTGGTTAATTTGCTGAACTCCACTGTTTTCATCTTGGATTACAATTACAACTTCCTTTTCCCATTTGGCCGTACAGACCTGAGGACAACTGCTGTAATGCTATCCCAAGGGATTGAAATCCCCTAGCGGCGCTGGGTAACTATTAGCCCTAACTGGACAATATAACTGCTCCAATTTGTACCAATGATATATTTTTCACAGCTTTGCAATTAAGACGAGACAGTCTTTTCCTGGGATAAACAACCGATCCAGTCCAGATCCACTCATTAAGTGGTTCAGTTCTATTAACTTTTAATTATTATTTTTATTTCTTATTCTGATTTTTTATTGTCAGTGATTTATGTGTTTTTGTATATATATGTATTTTAATGATATTATTACATTTATAAACTTTTCATCAAACAAGCGCCATTTTTTCTGTATTTTTCCTTTCTGCTATTGGGATTGACAACCCCATTTCTAAGTGCCAGCTATTAGCGGAGCAGCTCTGGTGGCGCCTACTCAAGCTACCTAGGTAGCTCCCACTTCCGTCAGACCGGTCTGACACTGTGCTAAATCCTATAAACCATGTTAATTTTTTACCCCCAAAAAAGGGCTAACATAGCAATTTTAGCCATGGAAATGGTAATCATTGAACTATCCTATAATTATAAGTACAGGAGCATCAAGGCTAGTAGCATAGCCCCCGGGGAATCTATTAGCATTGGAAAATTACCACTGCTAATTGTATAATCCCTCAAATCTGCATTTCTCCTATTGATACTATAACTATTTTTATATTATTCTGAAAAAATATACGACATCTGTCGATCTACGTCATGTTACTGGGACTCATTTCATGAGAATACTGACTACAGTACTGATGCCTGATTTCCCAAAATTGCTACGACAGTAATCTGTAATAAAATGACTTTATTGAAGTTATTTTTAAGTATCGTCAACCTTCAAACTTGAGCTTGATCTTTTTTTTTAATATATGACTCTAAAGTACTTCAATTAGAATTCATTTCTATATGTTCAAACATATTGCTGAGCTTTTCCCTTTAAGCTATGTACATTAATAATGGTATTGGCTACAGACTTATAGATATGATATGTCTTTCTGGATTAGAACATTTCATCCCTTTGAAGATGTTCCTTAATGGAATATGACATTTATTTTAGAGCTAAAGGTAAATATACTGTAGCTTGAATTCTGGTAAATGTAATTTTGAACACTTTGGGCTATTTGACACGCTCCGGCTCCTGCCGGGCGGCGAAACCCTGTGCGGCCAGGATGCCGTGCAGCACACCGTAGTTAATAATGGATACAAATGTGTGCATTCACACGGGACGGCCACAGCCCGGCTGCCTGGTTGCAGTCGAAACCCACCACTGGAAGGGACGGCTGCCGGGCTGTGGCCATCCCCACCATTGTAAACTGCTGTGTGGCACAGCTTCCTGGCCCTGCAGGGTTTCGCTGCCTGGCAGGAGCAGGAGCTTGTGAAATAGCCCTTTGGGGATATTATTTACTTTGAAAATGTATATGAGTAAAAATATGTACAATTTATGTTTCAGTAAAAAAAATAACCTTTAAACAGATTGTGCAGACATCCTCCGTAGCCAGTGTAATACCTGGAGTTTTAAGTATTAATTTTCACAAAAATAAAAATATAATTTGCAAGCAATACTAACCAGAACCTTTAAATCTTACATTTGAAACAATTACTGTTTTAATTTTAAGCTTCTTCCTTTGCCACTGAGATTATACTATTATAAATCGATGCTGTCATGCTTTAAGTTTTTAAATTGGATTAACCAATGAGTGCTGGGTTGATCCCAAGGTCAGGAACTGGACTGGAGTACAAAGCTTGGATCCTCAACATAATGAACTGAGAAGTTCAAGAAGAACTCAACCCATCTCAAGAACGCAGGAACATTGTACTCAATGAAGCATAGGACTGGATAAGCTACCACTGGAACTGGAATTCAGCACTAAGGACAGGTATTTAGGAAATCAGGTCTTTGAATTTTAGTGCAAACAAACAAGCCTTAAACCTGCACACTGAGAAGTAGAACTAGCACCTAAACACAGTATTAGGCCTCTCTACAGGATACGCAAAGAAAGGAGACCAGACACCAACTGCCAAAGATTTGCTGAGAGGGGATCAGGACACCAGGGGGTAATTTTACTATCAATCACATTAACCTACGTTTTATCGATATACAGTACAGTATCAATGAGATATTAGTGCTTTAAAAAAAAATACAGTTATTCGCTATTATCTCATCTTTGACAGGATTGTATTTTCCAAATGTGTATGCAGTGTCTGCTGGTGGGTGCTGAATTCATAGCATTAATTGTAAAAAAAAAAATAGAAGTAAGATTGTCTTTTACAGTTTGAACTACAAGTCCCAGCAACCCTGCCCCACATGATAGTGCTTGGAGAGCCAAAAGTACCAGCATGCAGGGCAATAATGTTCCCGCTGGTACTTGTAATTCCCCTGTGAAAAAACAGTAAACTAAAAACAGAACACATACACCATGAAAGAAAAAGTTTACTAAAGCATACAATACATGGACCCAGAGCCAGCCCTAACCTAAATGACGCCCTCGGCAAGATTTTGGCTGGTGCCCCTTAGCACCGACACTAGTTCCACCTCTGACCCTGCTCCCCTTTCCCAGCACCATCAACCCCCATCATAGCAGTCATCATTTTGGTGCTCCTACCTGCAATATTTTAAATAGAAACAGTGCACACATTCTGTGCGCTGCCCAGTGTGTTCTTGCTGGGAAGGGGCATGGCCACACAATAGTACCCCCAATTTAAATTATGCCACACAGTAGTGCAACTTTATTCACATTATATCATGCGATGGTGTCCCTTATTCACGTTACATCACACAGTAGTACCACTTTACCTTATATACATTACTCCTCACATTATTCACATTATACCCTTAGAAAAAATCCTGAGAAAATATTGTATTTCAAGCACCCCCATGGCCACACTGCAACCCAGCACAAAGCAGTGTACGCTGGGCAGTGGAGAAGAGCTGCAGCTGCTGCTGTCACTTAAGGGGAGGGGACCCGGGACCCCCACTGGGCCCTTCCATCAGACTTTGGCCTGGGTAATTTGTACCCCCTACCCTTTTCTCTCGGCACCCCTGATAATACCACACAGTAATGCCCCTTACACGACACACATTATTAATGTCCTTAAAAACATAATGCCCTTTACACATTATGCCAACCTTTATTCACATTATGACACACATAATGCCCCTTACACATATGTTGCACATTATTAATGCCCGCATACAACTGACATACATAATGCCAGTTACACAAATGTTGCACATTATTAATGCATTTATACATGACACATATGCCGAACATTATTGCACAACCAACCCACCCGCAGACAGCACTCGCACAGCCACTAACACTGTGACCGATGCCTCTGCTTGGATACAGATGTTGCCTCAATAGGCCATGCAGCTCCTGGCCAGTTCTGCTAACGTTGGGTGCCTTTTTTGCTGAAAATGTGTCTTATTTGCATAATTATGTGACAAGGACACACAAGGAGCTTCCGATGATTAAAATGATATGCGGCATGCCTGTGTGCGACTGTGGCTGTACCTGTATATGGAATGCTATGTTACAGTGATTTCCATGAATACACTATTTCATACGCAGATACAGCCTCACTCACACACAGAATATAGGCATGCTGCATATCATTTTAATCAGCAGAAGCTGCTGATGCCCCTAGGCATTCCAAATGCCCTAGGCAATTGCCTAGTTTGCCTATGCCTAGGGCTGGCTCTGCATGGACCTCTATTGACCTAGTGGTTAGAGATGGTTTAGACTTGGCACTCACTGCTCAGGAGTGTCGAGGATAGCAGTGGGCTAGCCCCAGCCTTAAGTGCCATTTATGGGGTAAACCCATTATCGGGATGGTTCTCACTCACTATTTGTGAGGGGGTAATGCTACAATGCGGAGACCAATATAAGGATTTCCTCCGGCTGTCTACTGCAGCCCACTGTTGTTTTAAAAAAGTGTTGGTTCTTGAAAAACAGGAGAACCTCACACATTTTTTTTACATGTACTTTTAAAACCAGGACCATCTCAAAAATCCAGGGGGGTTATATGCATATGGTAGGGGGGTTGCGGAGGGCGTTTTTTTCTACTTTTATTCTTTTTTTAACATAGAAACACCAGTGAGATCTGTGCAGGCTTCATAGCAGTCAAACATGGACACCTACACCATCAGGAAATATAATTAACTAATACATGGGAAACTTGTAAATCACGTGTTTCAGTTTAAAAAAAAAACATGAACAGGTAGGGTTATGGGTTCTGCACTCTAATCGTTGTGTATCAAACCCTCTATTAACGGGTTTTTACCGCTATTTTGATTTTGGTATAGCGGGGGTGCTATCCTGACCAACTGGGGGTCAATGATCAAAAAAAGGAAAGGAAGGGGAGAGAGAGGGAGAAAGACAGTTGTTTGTGGATGCACTCCTGATTCAGAGAATCGGTATTTTTGTTTCAATAATTGGTTCGTTTTTATATAAAACCGTGGGGACTCCTAGTGTCTTTATTAATATGTTGCTTAACAAGGAGTTACCCACAGATGTGCGAAAAAATGAGAGGTTAAAAATATCCCAACATACATACACAGTGATAGAAGATAAAGATTTGTGTTAGAAAGAGTTTTAAAACGTGTAGGCAGACTTTATAGGATGATCTTAATTGGTGGTAGTCTGGTGTTATTCCCTTGTGGTTTATGCTTTCTTGGTCAGTATGTCACACTGTTTGTAAATATTGGGTCACTCCAACCCTTGGTTCCGATCTGTGCCTTTTGGCACTTCTGCGGTCTTCTCAATACAGTGGTAATAGATATATTTACAATTTCTGTCAGCATATAATGGTTGAGCATGTGTGTGTTTTTGCCTTAATTGTGGCTCTATATCACACTTTACAGTTGTTGTAGATATCTATGATATACCCCACAGTCTGTTTGTAATTTAATTCCTGTCTGAGGATATGTACAGTATTCCAGATATCCTTTGGAGCTTCTGTCACTTATACCAATTTAGCTGTAGGTCAGCATTTTGTCCTGTGATTTGGCCTCGAAATTGGCTCTATGTCACACAAATGTTACAGACGTGATTTTCAGCTCCTGTCATATGTGCCTATTTAACTGCTTATCAGTATTTGGCAGTTGGTGAAATATGTGATTTGGCCTTAATTCTGGCTCTATGTCACATTCAGTTGTTTAATAACGCGTACTGTATTCACCTCTAATTTTATTGTTTAGCGTGGTGTTTGGTTTGGCCTTATCTATGGCTCTATATCACACTTTGACTGTTTGGGGATATAGTCAATACATTTATAATTTCGGTCAGCTTGTAGTGGCTGGACATATGTGTATTTTGGCCTTGGTTGTGGCTCTATGTCACACCTTGTTGTTTTTAAAGCAATATATATATCTGTATATATATCCCACAGTCTGTTTGGATCCAGTTCCTGTCTGAGGGTATGTACAGTATTACAGATACTTTTAAGAGCCTCTGTCACGTGTGCTAATTTTGCTGTAAGTTAGCATAGTTGTTGTATACTGAGAGGTGTGATTTGGCCACCGAATTGGCTCTATGTCACACAAATATTGTAAACGTGATTTTCAGCTTCTGTCGCATATGCCTATTCACCTACTGACTAATATTTGGCAATTGGTGTGCTATGTGATTATGGCCTGAAGTTTGGCTCTATGTCACATTAGGCTTTATTATGACGTATACTGTAGTCACTTCAGACTCGTTATTTTATCAAAGTGTGTGATTTGGCCTTATTTGTGGCTCTATATCACAATTTTGACTGTTTGGGGGTGTAGTAATTTTTAAGGTTTTTTAGTACTGTATAAAGATCTGGCCGCTTATATCACAGTTCTTTGATCGTATGGTGGGTGAGGAGTGTATTTATCCCATTACTTGTAGCCTTTAATAGATACTTTTTGCTACACTCTTATTCCCGTTATTGGCTTTTCGCCCAGGATTTTAAATAGGTAGTTTTGGATACATATTATTTAACTCAGGTTGTTATCTGCTGACCTCTGCTGGTGGTTTTTTATATATGCATGTTTTAGCACCGTTCAGTTGGCTGGGTTGCCAATAAGTTTTTGTGCAGCTATGTCAGGTTTTTAGGAGTTGGTTTATTACCTCTGCTATAGAAACACTCTTAAATCACACCTACTTCCACCTCTTCTAGCCGTTCTAGTACTGGGTGGTTAATAAGGTGTATGATTATAGCCTTATATTGGCGGTGTACTATGCTCTAATTTTTAACTGACATATGATGCCTTCCCTGCAGGTTACCTTGTGTAGGGAGACTGCGTGAGCAGCGGTTGCTATTGTTGCTGTTACACCAGCGCTAGGTCAAACAGCATTACTAGAGTTTAACAAACAGTGAATCTGACATTGACAACAAATAACACAAATTACATCCTATAAAGTCTGTCTAGCACGGGTCTAGGACACGTGTTTCGCACTGGGTGCTTCTTCAAGCTAGCCAAGCGATTGTGAGCCTCCATTCAATCTTTATTTATGTCTCCCGCCAATCATCTTTGAGTCCGCGGGTCATGTGTTCACTCTATGGCCAATAGTGTGGCTCGCTGTACTCCTAGCAATTCTATGCAGCGTCATGCTGCTGCCGCTGCTGGTACCACGTGGTTCGTCACGTGTGTATCCTGCGCCAATGGTCATCTCCTCGGGCTCAGCCCGTCTATCTGTATGTCGTATTCCGTCGCCCCGGAATCTGGATGTATGTAAGTTTTTTATGTTTATCATGACTGTAGTTGCTAAAATGATCTTTATAAGATTTCGGGAGTTGCCTCTGTTTAGTCCTATGCTTCCCTAGTTTCTGGTTCTTTGGTTGTTTTCACTGTAAATTCAGTGCTCGGCATTGATTTGGGATGTTTGATTCTACAATATGCCGATTACCCCACCTGCCCGGTAATCTGCATAATTTATATCGCCTACGTTACTTAGACGTATAGAATATTGGGCTTGATTGCCAATAACATTATATACAGTATAACCATTTATTTCTAATCTGATTATATCTATTGTTTTCTCTAGGGTACTTATCGATATTGAACATGTGAAAATCAGTGATTTGGCTGAAAGGGGAAAAGAAACCGGGAAAAAACGTGAGTTTCTAACACAAATCTTTATCTTCTATCACTGTGTATGTATGTTGGGTTATTTTTAACCTCTCATTTTTTCGCACATCTGTGGGTAACTCCTTGTTAAGCAACATATTAATAAAGACACTAGGAGTCCAAACGGTTTTATATAAAAACGAACCAATTATTGAAACAAAAATACCGATTCTCTGAATCAGGAGTGCATCCACAAACAACTGTCTTTCTCCCTCTCTCTCCCCTTCCTTTCCTTTTTTTGATAAAAAAAAAAACATGTCTGATCGATATCATCTGTGTTTTGATCTCTATCAAGCATGGGTAAATACAATACTAAATGGACACCTTAAAGAGAATATCAGTGCTGGCAATTGTGGATTTAACTGGAGAACTGTGTAGCAGATGCAAAGCCAGAGAAAACCTCTACTAGGAAGCGAGTTGCACTGGCAATGAGGAATTGACAAGGGCAAAATTAAACATGATATGCTGTAAGACAGGCATGTCCAACCTGCGGCCCTCCAGATGTGCTAAAACTACACATCCCAGCATGCATTGCCATCCTTCTAGCATTCCCTAATAGCCAAATTGTGGCAAGGCATGCTGGGATGTGTAGTTTTAGCACATCTGGAGGGCCGCAGGTTGGACATGCCTGCTGTAAGAGATCACATGACATAATCCAATATGGCCATGCCCATGCAGCAGACTGTTTACATCTGATAAAACAGTGCTCAGGCATGTTGCAGAAAGCCAAGTTGATGTCTGAATCACAGGGGAGGTAGGCACAACTGAACATGGAAAGTGAGACCAACACACCAATGTGTGACGTGAATTGAATCATTGAATTCTGAATTTCGATCATTCTGGAAAAAAGGCGGATAAACATTTCTCCACCAGTGACAAGTTAGGCATTGCTAAGTACATTGTGGGTGGACTCTACCATGCATAGAACATTGTATGCAATAACCCCTGTCACTTATCTTATGTCAAAAGTCAGCTCCTATGATAAGAACTGCTCTTTTGTGTTGTGAGCAGTGGCGGCTCTTACCCTTTTGGAGGAGGGGGGCTGCTGCAATGTGGGCCCCCCTTCCACTGCTGCTGCCGCCACACTCCCCACAGCTGTCGGTCCCCTGCATGGGGCCAGCGCATGAGCAGTAACTTCATACATACTGCGCATTCACTGGCCCAAGCCTCCATGGGCTGCCTTCGCAGCAGCCCCCGGAGGCTTAATCAGGTTCCCGGGTCCGGCGCAAGCGCAGTATCATCTGCGGTACTGTGCATGCGCAGAACCTGTTTTGGGGGCTGTCTCGCATTTGCGCACAGAGAGGCATCCCAGAGGAAGGGAACTCCTCCTAATGGGACTGCATTTAGTGACTGGCAGGTCAGACTTCCAATAAGTCATTGCCAGTCACATTGAAGCCACAGCATGCAGACTGCATCTGGCTTCACTTAGGCAGAGACAGTGGCATATTTTAACTGGGGGGGGGGGGGGGGCTGCAGCCCATAGGTAAAAACTGCCACTGGTTGTGAGGATTTTCAGGTTTAACACCTGGGAGTTCTAGTATACATGCATTGCCATTGTCCTGTGCATGTGGTAGTAGTAGGGGAAACGGTATAAATTCGTGTGAGTATGAGCCCATAGGCAATGACATCTTTGGAGCTAATAAGCTTAGCAGGTACATCTTTAGTTAGCATCGTCTATCCGGTACAGTAAAAGCTCCAGAAATTTTGCTTTCAAGAGCTTGATACTGTACATACAGTATTGAGATTGCTGCAAATCTTCAAAAAAGGCAGTTTTCTGAGGTTTGCCATTTTAATATTACACTAATGAACAGAAGAAATGTTAGTGTCACTAATGTTGAAGCTAACAGTTTTATAACTGATGTATTCTAATGCTTAATAGAAATTAAAAATGTATGTCACAGATTTCAAGCAATATACAATAGGTGACTAGACATGAGCTGTTCCGTTTTGTTGAAAATGGAACACACCCTATTTGTGGGGTTTCCCAAACTTGTCCCTGGTTTCCAAGGTGTTGGAGTTTAGATCTAAAAAACAATCTTATATATTTTGATTTCATGTAAATCCATCCATCATGATTTAAGGTACCGTTTTGAACTGAAAATGACTTCTAATTAATAAATCAATCAATTAGTCAAAGAACTTTATTGTCATTAAACAAATCAGAAGTGAATTGTTAAACAAAATGAAATATACAGATGGAGCCGCCGTCATTCAGCGGGGGTCTGGTGGTGGGATCGCCAGCCGCCGGAAGGGGATGCGTGCGCAAGAGATGTTTGTGCATCCCCTTCTGACGGAGCTCCCCGTCGGTCTCCTCACCTGTTCCCCGGCGATGGCCACTGCCTCCCCGCAGGATGGGTGGGGGGTTACGGGGATAGTTTATTTTCGGGGTTATTTTGTTTTCTTGGTATCAATGGCTAGATATGGCTATTTGCTCTGTTTGCCTATATTGTCACGATTTCACATGCTAAACTTGAGATTGTACTTCTATCCTACGGAATATTTTATGATATCTTGGGTTGCTTTTGGTTACGCCCGAATGGCGCCTTCGGGTTCCTGAAGCAGCAATTATTTAGGGCAACAACAATCTTAATTGCAGTGGTACTCCTCTGTAAAATTCCTATATCCAATTTGATATTCCTTGTATATCATATGCTCACTCCTTTGTTATGATGTTCAGATGCATGTCATAGCCGTTGCAATATCCTTCTGTGTGATGTTCATTCTTATTTTTCTATTTTTATTATTTTGTTCTGTTTTTTAATTTGTCAAAACTCAATAAAAAATACTCAATTATATTGCTGGACTTTTCTTAAATTGTTAAAACATTACTTGACCATGTAAAATTGTTAGAAACCATGATACCTAATAATTAAAAAGAGTCAACAATCTCAATATTGGTCTCCTCTATAAATTAGTCAGGTATGTTTTCTAATAAATTACCATTTTTTTTGTATTAGCACCATGGTGTTGATGTTTATAATACTCTAAGAACAACAATACATTAGAAACTATTCAAATATCAGAACAGACCTAAACACTTGAGGGTGGCTTTGACGTAACCAAAACACAAATGTCTGTGCTTATTTCATAAGAGTTGCTATTAGATTTCCAATCCGGGTTCATGGAGTGAGGAAGCTGGCACCGGAGCTCCGTGGAACCCGATCAGCCAAACCCTTATAACGGCTATCTTAGCCTCCACAGCAGCCCACATCTAATCCCCTGGACATCCAGGGAGTGGAATGGACCGCTCAGCGCCATCCACATCACCCGGCACGGCGCTTCCACCGCGCCAGGAGAAACGCCGCGCGGACGCAAACATGGCGGCTGGCAGCGGCTCCCCACTCCTCACTCCGGCACACAAGAAATCTGCAGCAGACATGCGGGACCCCACGCTGCTAGACACCCGCCCTCCTGAGAGCCCGGTAACGTATGGTGACATCGTATCTGCAATTAAAAGCACCATGGAGCCTTTACTAAACAGGGCAGTGCAGGACATCACCACACAATTACATGCACTTTCACAGAGGGTGGACAGAGCTGAAAACCAGATAGGCGCAGTAACACATGAGGTCTCTGGTATCACTCAAACTGTAAAATCCCTGACTTCTGACAACTACCACATTTGGAATAAGCTGGATGAGATAGAGAACAGGTCACGGAGAAATAATATAAGACTTGTTGGACTCCCTGAATCGATCAAGGGCCCTGCCTTAGCACACTTTGTAAGGAATACTCTCCCAACATTACTGGGAATAGCCCCCGAGTGCACAGATCTAGTGATAGAACGAGCACACAGGGTGGGTCCAGTCCCTACCCCCAATAAGCCGAGACCATGGGTAACCCTGTTCAGGTGCATGAACTATTTACATAAACAACTGATCTGGACAGCTTCCAGAAGAATTAAAGATATTCAATGGGAGGGAAACAAGCTGTTAATTTTTCAGGACTTTTCTATGGAGCTGACTAAGGCCCGGAAAGCATTTTCCCCTGTTTGCTCCCAACTCGCTACTGAGGGCCACAAATTTGGATTACTCTACCCGGCCAGATTGCGCATTTATGAGGGTACCTCCCATAAAGACTTCCTGGTCCCCAGAGACGCCGAGGCTTATGTCCGAAACATGCGAGCTGATAATAATCAAGACATAAGTGACCAGGCACCGCCACCCACTACGGGCACTTGATCTGAAACCCCTCGACCTCAGAAACTCCAAGTCTAGCACTCGGGCAGCCATCCTCTCACCCCCACCTGGATCACCCCCTCACTTGAGAAATGATCGCAACCTGTAGCAGTGCCTCATTCGGACATTGTCATAAGACTCATAGGATCCACAGGTCTGTTACGTTTAGCATCAATCTCCCAGAAGAAGAAAGACACCTCGTGCATTCTCCCTTATCCAGCAACACAAGTGCGCCTTCCTTTCTGACTCAGTTTTTTGCTATCTATCCATCATAACTACACTGAATGGACATTAGGGACGTTTGGTCCCAATTGACACTCTCCCCCTCACAGGATGGGCTCTGATCCTAACGGTTTATGCTGTCACTTTTGGTTATCCTAATGCTAACCCAATATTAGTGTCAACCATATACCAGTTAAATTTTCCTACTTCTGCTGGACTTAGGGCTGTTTGACAAAAGTTATATATCTGTTTTATTAAGTTGGCTTGTTCTTCGGGTTCTGGCGGAGTTCCACAGCCGGACCCAATACAACATGCCCACTTGTGTATTTTTTATGCTTTTGTATTGGCGCTGGTCGCCACCAAATATCGCCCGGAAGTTGGTCACTTATTTTCTTATCATCTGCACCTGGTATGTTAGTCTAAAGACAATAGGTGACCTGCAACCAAAGCGACTTCTTCGCAATTACCCTCAAGTTTCCCCCATGTTTGTCTTCTCTCCCTTTCCCCTCTCTCCCCTCCCTGCCTTCCCCACGACTAATATTATATTGTTGCAGATTATGTCCCGCCCAAGAATGCCAAAGCTGTTTGCATATTCGATCTGAAGTTAGCTTCGTGGAACATCGGTGGCTTCAATTCGCCGGCTAAACGCCGTAAAGTGCTGCTCCACCTGAATAGGAAAGGTATCCAACTGGTCTTCTTGCAGGAATCCCATCTAGTCCCCTCTGAAATTGCCAAACTCAATATGCTAGGATGGAAGGTACTAGGATCAAGCCCCTATAATTCTAAAGCTAGGGGTGTAGTCACACTTATCAGAGCCGGTATTCCCCATGAGGTTAAGGAATCATTGACTGACCCTGAAGGGCGTTATCTAATCCTAACAGTAAATATTCAAACCAAGTCTTTTGTCTTATGCAACATATATGCCCCAAATGCTAACTCTAAACCATTTTTACAAAATATACAGGCCAAGCTATCCCTCAAACTTTCTGAACCTTTAATAATATGTGGGGATTTTAACATGATCTCTTCACACACCCTAGACAGATCCAAATCCGCATCTACCCCCTCAAAACCCCCTAGATATGGCATCCCGGCCCTTTCAGAAGCGTTACAAGTAATTGACATTTGGAGGGCCCTCAATCCAACAGAAAGGGAGTACACGTGCTTGTCAGCGGCCCACTCTACTTTATCAAGAATAGATTACATCCTTTTATCTCCCTCTCTGCTCCCTATGGTCAGCAATGTTGCGATAGATCCGATAGTGATATCGGACCATGCTTTGATCTCTGCCACTATCGGTATATCCCCTAAGTCCCCGGAATCTCGCAGTTGGAAGTTCCCGGCCTACTTAGCCAACTCCCGCAAATTTCAGACATACCTACGTACTAAATGGGAGTCTTTCAAACAAGACAACCAGGCACACCTGGAACAGAATCCGACCCTATTTTGGATGACTTCCAAAGCAGTAATCAGGGGCGAAATTATCTCTTATGTAGCCAACCTAAACAAACAATACACCTCCACATATCTGACACATCAGGGGACACTGACGTCGGCCTTTCAGAGATACAAGGGACAGCCAACAGGTCCAAATAAGTTAGCATATCAAACGGCTAAGCTTAACTACGAGGAGTACTTGCAAACGATGGGGGACAGGCATCTGTTTTCCATGAACTATAGATTCCACAAACTGGGAAATAAAACGGGGAAACTTCTCACAAATTTATTGCACGGCACTAGGCAACCCACGGTAGTTCAACCATTGAGAAACCATCTAGGTAAATTATCCACAAACAATGCAGAAACTGCTGAACTCCTACGCCTTTTCTACACTAAACTTTACACAGGCCCCTTACCCCAACATACACCCCCACCGTCCCTTCCACCTATCCCTCAATCCTACTGGAGTTCCTTACCCCTACCCCAGATCTCAGAAGCTGACGCTAATACATTAATAGCCCCTATTACACAATCTGAGGTAGAGAAGGCAATAGGCCAACTGAAAAGAGACAAAGCACCAGGACCTGATGGTCTGAGTGGTGACTATTATAAAATATTGTTCACTGAATTATCCCCTATTCTTACCTCCTGCTTTCAATCTATTCAAACATTTGAGGAACCCCCTCCACACTTTAACTCGGCCACACTCAGGGTTCTTCCAAAACCAGGCAGAGATCTCACCCTCCCCTCATCCTATCGCCCAATTTCACTACTGAACCTTGACTATAAGTTGTATACTAAAATCATAGCAGATAGACTCAAGACACTTCTCCCCAGTATTATCCACCCAGACCAGACAGGATTTATCTGGGGTAGACACTCAGAGCTCAATGTACGCAAAGCATTAAGCGCAATATCTGTCTCTCCCTCTCTACCCCAGAACACCAATCCATTGCTGGTAGCCCTTGATGCGGAGAAGGCCTTCGATCTGGTAGATTGGCAGCATCTGCATAACACCCTTCTAAGCTTCGGCTTCCCGGGGGGCTTTCTCCGCATCATCCGCTGTATGTACCATCTTCCACATACCAGAATTGCATGTAACGGCCTAATGTCTAGCCCTTTCGTTATAGAAAGAGGAACGCGCCAGGGGTGTCCTCTATCCCCACTCCTTTTTGCGGTGGCACTGGAACCCCTTGCCGTGGCCCTTCGTTCTTCCTCCCGGTTCACTGGGATTAACATTGGTTCAATGGAAATTAAATTGTCTCTGTTTGCAGATGACATGTTGCTCTTCGCAACCAACCCATCCTCATCTATCCCAGAAATACTGAGAATTATAGATTCATTTGGTTCCCAATCAGGTTATCGCATTAATCTAGACAAATCAGAATTGCTTCTCCTTACTCCCCCAGACGCCTGCACATTAGAATATCTAAACACCCTACCTCTATCCATTGCCAAGTCCCATATAAAGTATCTAGGTGTCCTGCTGCCTTCAAACCTCTCTTCTCTATATACTATCAACTTCAAGCCTGTTATATCCAAAGTGGTAACTATGTTAGAGGGATGGCTACTCTTGCCGATCTCACTATTGGGACGTACTGCAGTCATACAAAGCATTATTTTCCCGAAAATCTTCTACTTTATGCAGAAGCTTCCCCTGAAACTAACTCCTGCTGACTTGGGCGCTATCAACAAAATTTTGAACAAGTTTTTGTGGAAAAACTCTAGGCCTAGGCTAGCACTAGCAAAGATTGCTAAGCCCAGACAGTTTGGAGGCATTGGCATCCCAGACTTCATGGCATATAACCTGGCTACTCTGTTCCGTTGTGTCTCTGATTGGCTGACTAATCAGTCCTCCTACACTGATATAAACATAGACAGTGCCCTATTCCATCCGTACTCTCCTGCAGGACTCCTACATTCCCCTCCACAATCCATCCCTGGACATGTCAAATCAAACATTCTCTTTAAGGATGTATACTATGCTTGGCGTCATGTCAACCGTGTGCTCCATAGAAACCCACTGTCTACAATTAGAGTTCCCATTTGGGGTAATCCAGCTTTCCCGCCTTCACTCTCCAACAAATGGTTCTATACCTGGAAAGAAAAAGGCCTTCAAGATGCATCACAGATATTCGACCCTGGCGGTCAGATTAAGTCTTTCCTGCAGCTCAGTCAGGAATACCGGCTCCCCCAAAATCACTTCTTTATGTACCTGCAAATCAGGCACTACCTGTTGGGTCTGCAACCCCATAGAGCTTCAATAGCCAATTGGCTGATAGCCGACCCCATCCAGAGAATCATAACTAATTCCGAATCCTCTCCATATAAAACTAGGCCCCTATATTACCTCCTTACTGAACTCACTAGCCAAGCTCAATGGGACAAGCTTAAAATCTCCTGGGAGTCCGATGTCCCCTCCTTATCATCTTCCATCATCCTTAGCGCTAAATTTAATGCCACAATGAAAATACTTAACTCATCTTACCTGCAAGAGGTCCATTTTAAGACCATCCATAGGGCGTATATATCCCCAGCACGCCTAGCTCATTTTGTTCCATCAGTATCTGGAGAATGCCCTAAATGCCATGTAGCCAAAGCGGATTTCTATCACTGCTTCTGGGGCTGCAGGAAGATCAGACGTTTTTGGAACAAAGTGATAACATACCTCTCTTCCCAATTTCATATCCAGGTGTTACCGGATCCATTAGCCTGCTTATGCGCCAATTTTGACAAATGGGACCTCGACACCAGAAGATCAATTTTGACACCAGTCCTAACTGTTATTATTACCATTGCAAAAAAGATTATATTATCCCACTGGGTATCCTCCTCCTCCCCCACCCTCTCTGAAGTCCAAGCCAAAACGTTACAAATAATGTATTTCGACAGAAAATCCGCTTTAATAACATCAGAATCAGGCGTGAATAAATTTTACAGAAAATGGGGGTTGTTTATTGATGCTCTGCCCCAACCTACACAAGCCCAGATATTCTCTGCGTTTGAGACCACCGAATGGTTCCTACACAGACAGCTTTTAGGTTCTAATGCTAATTAATGCTGGTTTGACGTAGTCTGCTATACACCTGTATATGAACATCTACATTCCCCCCCCTCCCCCCCTTCTCTTTTCCCCCCACCGCTTTCCTCTTGTCTCTTTCCTTGCGCCGCCCCCCCCCTCTTTTTGCAGCCCAATTCATAACCTATGTTTAATTAAGTTGTACGATATTGAAGATATGCAATTCTCTTACTGTCTGTGTATCAGACCACTTTTGCTAGAAGACGGCTTACTTGAAGCCCCAGCTGTAATATTGTAAGTTCTATTATTTCTGGTTCATTGCGGAGATTGTTTCCGTAAAAAATTGAAAAATGTTTTGTGTTACACCAGCTGATATATTGTTACTGTATGACAACTAAGACAATTTCATCTTAAGGCTGTTTGTAAAATCCACATCTGTTGTTATACTGTGATTCAGACTCAATAAACAGATTTAACAAAAAAAAAGAGTTGCTATTAATTGCCTTAGCTTCATCAAAATCAGATTTTCTCGTGCTTGAATCCACCTGTCTGTCAATAATGACTTTGTATCAAATTGACTAAAGTCATAATTAAGTCACCATACCATTAGCATTCAGACATTTAGGGGTGCAAAAATTAAATTACATCTTTGCCCTTTTAACCAAAAAAAAAAAAATGTTGTGGCATCACATTGGCATACTTCCAGTGTCTCAGAGATGATATCGTTTAAGAAAGATATTAATAATAATTTCCTTTGAACTCCCAGGCAAATTATATAGTGCATACACACTGAACAATATCATTGACGATATCATTCATTGATGTCATCAGATCACCAGTTCGAATATGCATTCAATGTAGATATAGTAGAAAATCAGCTATACAGATGATAGAGTGCATTGTTGGTGACCTACAGGTAACAATAACAATAATTAATAATGAAGGGTGAGAATATCATTAACTGATGTGAATGATGTTTCCCATATTAAAAATAAAAAAACAGCGGATCCTCTCCAAAAATGAAATAACCAGCCCTGGAACCTCAGTCTGATCTGGTAATAGAAATTAGGGGGAAAGCAACAATATGTGGTTTCCCAATTGTACTAATAGTTGTAGTCAATTGGTCAGCTCCTTAACCTGAACGTTAAGCACTTTTGCATGGCCTCTATCTCACCAGGTATTGCAGCATCTTCATTGATCTTCATGTGGGGCAGTCACCTCCTTAGCGCTTGTAGCAATGGCAGCATCCTCTACCTTCACCTAGATGCAGTGGCATGCAAGCTCTTTTGCATGAGTGCCACCTCCCCATGGCTTCAGGCATCTTCTATATGAAGAATCTATTGTCAGCTCCTCCTCCTCACCATCAGACAGCCTGCACCTGCCTCGAGCTGGCTAATAGTAGTTGGTATAAAGGGATCTGATAATATCATGGCTTATCATATTGCAGCCATATTGAATTTAAACATCTGAGCTGTAGTGCCATTTTTGGAACAATGCTACAGTATGCCCACTGCCTCTGCAACTCTGCATTAATGGATCAGGACCAGCCAAGCCATGAAGCCATGTCCTGCCACCATGTGCACCACCACTACATTGTCATGCTGCCACTGCAGCTACCGCTCGGTCCTGCAGCATCAGATCAACCAACAGCATTTCTAAAAGAGTTGCCAAAACCAGAGATCAGTCATCAGCTCTGGCCTACACACTTGTATATTGGTTAGCAGTTAATTCTCCTGGTTTTTAAGCATGTTTAAAAACCAGGAAAATTGACAAGATCAGATTTATAAGTTGGTTAATGGAAGGTACACTTGATGTACAAACAAGTTGGTTAAGAGTAGTATCTGCAGAGGTATGCCGGGCCCCGGTAAAATTTTGAGGCCTGGCCTAATCACGGGAGGCAATGTTTTTGGGGGGTGAAAAAACATTCTTAAGTCGAAGGGGGAGTGTTATTGTCGTCACCCCCCCCCCCCCCCCCCCCATCAGCAGCAGCATACCTACAGCATGTGCTGTGCTGACAGCAGGCTCCGCATGAGCTCTCACGCTGGGGCAGACCAGGGCCCCCCACGCCAGGCCCCTCCAGCAAGCCAGGTCCATGTGTGTACCCAGTTTTATAAGTGCATTGAATAGACATTTAGGAATTTAGGCAATATTAAGTTGCAGTATGGCAAATTAATTGTACTGCTGTTATTCCTTGTTTTAGAGACTATTACATTTATGATCAAAGCAAAGCTCTTTTATTTTATAATATTCTAATAAGAAAGGTTTGAATTCTCCACACCCAACAGACATATTTATAGTTTTCTCACAGTATATTTACAGTAATATATATATATATATATATATATATATATATATATATATATATATATATATAACAAAGGAAATAAGTGCGCAAAAAAAACCTTTGTAGACCAAAGAACCTGTGGTTAATCCACAGCAGTAGGGGTTAATAGTCCCGTCCAATAATCCTTTAGAATGCACTCAGGGTATCTCAAATTGACCCGGCAGCTCCAGAGGCACCTAATTTCTTTTAAAATGGACTTTCTCCGTACAGATAGATAAAATCACGTACCACACTGGGCGGTCTTAGCTACCGCAGGAATAACAGGATGTAAACTCAGTAGGAGCACTCAGAGGGCCCTCTGACGAAGTACGTGATTACGAAACGCGTTGGGGCGTGGCCTGGCGTTGCAGTCTGCCCACCTATCCTTTTGACGCGTCTGGGAGCTGGACTTCCACGAATGTGATGAGTGTAACCGCTCCTACTGAGTTTACATGCTGTTATTCCTGCGGTGGCTAAGACCGCCCAGTGTGGTACGTGATTTTATCTATCTGTACGGAGAAAGTCCATTTTAAAAGAAATAAATACTATGCTTTATTGCACTATGGAGCGCTCTTGTTTATTCTTCTAGAAAATATATATATATATATAAATATTTATACATACAATGGGCATCAGGTCGGCACTCCACAAACAAATTATTGTCAGACTCCGGTGCCAGGTCCATAAAGGGACCGTATACAGCACTTACCCCCCACACAAGGTGAAGAAGAACTGTGTATTGAACTGTTTATACTATAAGTATATATTTGGTATTTACACTGGGAAAATAACCACTTTTATATATCTTTGCAATGGTATGATAGTAGATAACAATATTTCTTATTTCATTTCCAGTACATGAACTTTATGGATTTACAGTCATCAGTTATCTTGCATTTGGGAAAACTGACTTTGTGTATTGCTGCTCATCTTTCTATTGTACTGTTTTTAAAATGCCCTGATAAATTGCTTTCATTACTATTTCATGGCACAGTAGCAGGTTCATTATTTACGATCTGGAGATTAAAGGAATTTTGGACAGATTGTTGTATATTTTGTTGAAGTTTTTCCCATAAAACACATTGAGCTAAAAGCTTCTGTCCCCAAACAATCAATATTTTCATATTTTTATCAATGTACACAGTAACTTATGTTATGTTATGTTATTAACACTTATTCAATAATTCTATAGATTCATTTGATGACAGATGTGAGAATATTATATACAGCAATAACAAAGGAGATCCTCATTAGTAAAGACAATAAAATCCCCACTATTATATAAAAATGAGAAGTATGTTTGTTGCTCAATCATGGCCAAAGCTGAATTAATTGACCTTACAATCGGCATAAGTTTAGAAGCTGGAATAGAATTTAGGCTATGTGTTTTCCCAAAGCTCCCACTCAAAGTTTTTTAGGTACTGTGTACCAACTCCAAGTAGCATGCATGGCACTGTAGTGTAGTTATCAAAGATATAATAAGGTCAAGTAATATAAAAAACAAATACAGAGGCTTCCAGCAATATGAGACCACTATTCATAGCAATGAATAATAGAATTAGCTACGTAGCACTGCCAGCGGCATAGCAAGGGCGGAGCCAGCGAAGCACTTGCTCTGGGCGCTGAAATATCACAGGGTGTCGGAGCCATGCACTCTGGCGCCGGCACCCCCGCCCTGCTCGCCCGCTTCCCCCCGCTCGCCCGCTCCATGCTGTCTGCCACTATTTACAATTAAAGTCTGTCAGGTAGTTGGAACTACACGCTGCCGGTGAGTGACAGGTCCCTGCTCCCGCCGTACCGCAGATAGCAGACCAGAGACGATTACAAGGGGGACGCCGTCCTGGACAGCCGTCATCGGGGTGTTCAGCAAGCACACTCCTTGCTACGCTCTACAGTGTCTACCAGCCACAGCCAACACAGCAGAGCAGAGGTCGGTAGTGGGCCTCTGCCTTGTTGTTTCATCACAGGAGGCAGAGAGAGTCGCAACAGATTTAGGGGGAGGGCACCAAGACATGTGCCTCTCCTCCCTGAGCTGCGGAGTATGGAGCAAGGTAGGAGCCATCGGGTGAACGGGGTATGGAGCAGCCACCGGGTGCCAAGTGGAGCGGAGCGGGACCCTCAGCTGCTTCCCTGAGCAAGGTGAAGGAGGGATGAAGGCTGCCACCATAGGGAGCCGAGTACAGGAGGATAGATCTGCTGAAACCTGTGCAGGTATGTGGGGAGAGATGGGTACAGAGATGGGGAGCCCAAGACCTGAAAAACTAGAAGCCTGTGAGAAAACTTGACACTCTGAGGAGAACCAGGTCCCCGCACAGCACTGACAGATTATAGTCTACTGTTACTGACCCCCCTACCCATCCCAATCACTGTGTCCCAGTATCTCTCCCTGCCACACTGTGCTTCTCCATCCTACACTGCAACTACCCACTATTGTGTGTGTGTTTGTGTAGGGGGGGGTGGTGGTGGAGGGTGCAGCAGGCTAAATTTTATTAGGAAACCTTGCACCTTATGTGTAATTAGCATTACAGCATGTGGCATTATGTGTAATGGCTATTACAACGTTCGCACCATTAAAATGTGCAATGGGCATTACGGTGTGTGATACTGTTAGGCCACGCCCCCTTTTAGCTGTGCAAGAGCCCCGCTTACTACAAATCGGGGTGGGGTAGGGGCGCAGAACATGCCTTTGCTCCGGGCACCGTGGCACCTAGCTACACCACTGAGCACTGCCATCTGGTAGATTACGTGTAAATGCACGTAAACACTAGTCTGCCATACAGGCTCGCTGTTCACATTAAGTTTTGGATATACTACCAACTCCAATGGCATGTGTGGCTCAGAAATATGAGAAGATCTGTAGTTCTGAGAGTTACGTGGTCATTTACATGTGAGCGTGCACTAAGCAGGCATGCCAGTTTAGGCATATCCAGCAGTGGTTCCTACGTGCAGGGGCGGTTTGGCCCACCGGGAAACCGGGCCATATCCCGGTGGGCCGCGCCCATTACAAGTATAAAGGGGCCGCACAACACCTTGCTGGGCCGTGGACCGCATAGACCGTCACCTCCGCGGTCAGCGGCCGCGGCCGCAGCATTTTTCCCAATTCAAAGATGGCCGCCGCCAGCCTCAGCTCACACCAAAGTAAAAATGGCCGCGGGAGGGCTGGTGCGCATGCGCGGCCGCACGCAGCTGCTCCCGCGGTCCTGAGGATGGCTGGCGGCTGCCCCCTGCCCCCTGTGAGCTCACAATCTGATCCCCAGCAAGCAGCAGCACACAGGGGATCAGATGACGTGCTGATGGCACGCTGGCTGCGGCTGAGGCACTTAACCAGGATCCAGGTATAATTAATACACTAAGACTATATATATATGTGTATATACAGTGTATATATATATATATATATATATATATATATATATATATGTGTGTGTGTATATATATATATGTGTGTGTGTGTGTGTGTGTGTGTGTGTGTGTGTGTGTGTGTGTGTGTGTGTGTGTGTGTGTGTGTGTGTATATATATATATATATATATATATATATATATATATATATATAGGAACTTGTGGGGATAGCACTCATTACAGATGATTTTAGCGGGTGCAGGGTCCTGTGTAATAATAAGAAAACTTCATATCCAATGGACATATAGACAGCACTCCTTGTAGATGAAAAAGAATGAAATAATTTATTTCATGTGGCAGAAAGTCATAGCAAAGTCATAGCATAGCTAAACTGGACTGGGATGCAACTGATGGCTTCTTAAGGTATGGACACATCAAAGATAATAGTCACCAAAGCGCAGCATGATCACACAGTCAGGCAACAGTCGACGGAACCGTTTCGGCTTTATCCAGCCTTCATCCTGGACTGACTCACAAAGAATGAGTGCCTCAGTTCAGCATATAAGGCTTCTACCCAATTGAATAAATGTGAGACACCTGTGCAAATCAGAGGTGCTAGACGTTCATAGGGCTGTTGTTACAATAAGGAACACCCACCGGATCTCCATATATGGTATATCCGGATCAGCTGCTGAAGGAGGTGTATACAACAGTCAAGAGGCTCCAGCGATAGCGCTGATGGAGAATACCAGCGTCTGACGTCACTGTATATGCGTGCAGCCGCCGGTGGTAACCAGGCAACAGGACGCCTCAACGTTAGACGCCTGGGATCACCCCGACGTCACCGCACCAGCGTGCGTGTGTTCGGGCGTTGCTAGGCAGACAGACGCTACAGCTTCAGATACTTCCTGCTCATGCGCACTTCATCTAAAAGCGGACTTGTATTCAGAGGATCGCTGTTACGTGCGGACTCACCCCCACTGATGCTGCTACAGGTCATTGCTGATAACCCTGGTGACCCACTTAAGCTCAGGATGTAGCGCACTCCTGCACTACCATCCGAGCTGGGTTCCTTCAGGGCAGCTCACCTGGCCAATCTAGAGAGCGGGGTAAGTCAACAGGTCATGCAAAGCGGGGTGCCCCGGTGACCTGCAACCACTGTCCAGATCCATATTAGTGGGGCTGGCAGAGTCAGGTCTCTTCAGGGCACAGAACCACTGCATACCCATAGTCATAATTAGTGAAGGCAGAGAGGATAGTTCGCGGGCAAAGAAAACTTAAAGGGCAGATCCTAATTAGAACACAGCCCCCTGATCGCTAGACTTCTCTAATAGTTTGTGGATGATATACAAAAACATCCTATATACAGTGTTCAGTGACCTACTATATACACAAAATAAGAATGACACGAAAAAATTCAAAAAAGTATCCAAAAGATATTAGATTCCAGAGTCCAATGAGGTCATAGGTCAGACCCAATAGATGATATCAAAAAATATCAAAAAAGTATCAAGAGTATCAAAAGAGTTCACAGGATGTGGGCATAAACGATGTGGCGTATTAGATGTCCAGAGTGACTATAGATAAGCAGATAAAGAAAATTCCTCATTAAGACCAAAAGGTGATAAAGAGTTCAATTTCCGTATCCACTGGCACTCTCTTTGTAAAAGCAGTTTATGACGGTCTCCACCTCTCCTCAGTGGTGGTATATGATCTACCGGCATGAAGGTGAAGTCCCGTAATGAGTGCCCCACAGTAAAAAAATGTCGAGCCACAGGGGGTGTGTTGGAATCAACACTAGCAAGAGCCTTTTTAATTGAAGATCTGTGCATCGCAATTCGTTCCTTTACCATTCTTATGGTCTTCCCCACGTAGATCTTACCGCAGGGGCAGGAGATGACGTACATGATGAACTTCGATTCACAGTCGAGGCGATGAAAGATCTTATGTTTCTTTTAGTGGTAGGATGAGTGAAATGAGGTCCCGTAGCTAGAAACGAACAGTTGGCACAGCCCGTACATTTATAGGCACCAGGTGATCTCTTGAGCCAGGTACGGTTGATATTGCACGATGGACTAATGTCAGAGACAGTGATTCGTTGATTCATGCCGGTAGATCATATACCACCACTGAGGAGAGGTGGAGACCGTCATAAACTGCTTTTACAAAGAGAGTGCCAGTGGATACGGAAATTGAACTCTTTATCACCTTTTGGTCTTAATGAGGAATTTTCTTTATCTGCTTATCTATAGTCACTCTGGACATCTAATACGCCACATCGTTTATGCCCACATCCTGTGAACTCTTTTGATACTCTTGATACTTTTTTGATATTTTTTGATATCATCTATTGGGTCTGACCTATGACCTCATTGGACTCTGGAATCTAATATCTTTTGGATACTTTTTTGAATTTTTTCGTGTCATTCTTATTTTGTGTATATAGTAGGTCACTGAACACTGTATATAGGATGTTTTGTGCCCTGAAGAGACCTGACTCTGCCAGCCCCACTAATATGGATCTGGACAGTGGTTGCAGGTCACCGGGGCACCCCGCTTTGCATGACCTGTTGACTTACCCCGCTCTCTAGATTGGCCAGGTGAGCTGCCCTGAAGGAACCCAGCTCGGATGGTAGTGCAGGAGTGCGCTACATCCTGAGCTTAAGTGGGTCACCAGGGTTATCAGCAATGACCTGTAGCAGCATCAGTGGGGGTGAGTCCGCACGTAACAGCGGTCCTCTGAATACAAGTCCGCTTTTAGATGAAGTGCGCATGAGCAGGAAGTATCTGAAGCTGTAGCGTCTGTCTGCCTAGCAACGCCCGAACACACGCACGCTGGTGCGGTGACGTCGGGGTGATCCCAGGCGTCTAACGTTGAGGCGTCCTGTTGCCTGGTTACCACCGGCGGCTGCACGCATATACAGTGACGTCAGACGCTGGTATTCTCCATCAGCGCTATCGCTGGAGCCTCTTGACTGTTGTATACACCTCCTTCAGCAGCTGATTCGGATATACCATATATGGAGATCCGGTGGGTGTTCCTTATTGTAACAACAGCCCTATGAACGTCTAGCACCTCTGATTTGCACAGGTGTCTCACATTTATTCAATTGGGTAGAAGCCTTATATGCTGAACTGAGGCACTCATTCTTTGTGAGTCAGTCCAGGATGAAGGCTGGATAAAGCCGAAACGGTTCTGTCGACTGTTGCCTGACTGTACGATCATGCTGCGCTTTGGTGACTATTATCTTTGATGTGTCCATACCTTAAGAAGCCATCAGTTGCATCCCAGTCCAGTTTAGCTATGCTATGACTTTGCTATGACTTTCTGCCACATGAAATAAATTATTTCATTCTTTTTCATCTACAGTACAAGGAGTGCTGTCTATATGTCCATTGGATATGAAGTTTTCATATATATATATATATATATATATATATATATATATATATTGTGGGGTTTTAGCATCAAACGGGTAGGCACAGGTGAGGATTTGGCACAGACTTAGACAGTGACATCACGGCTTGGGTCCAAAACAGGGCTTGCCTGAGTTTTATTGCAGCACTCAGAGCAAGAAACTAACAACAGCCTTTACACTTCAGGCAAAACAGAAAACAAAAACCTGCTCGTCTGAGCTCTAACTAAACAGAATAAACGTCCCTCTCTATACCAGGGCCACACTATGTGACACTGGACACACACAGCAGATATAGATCAAGTAATGCAGTACTTACAGCCTTGTCTCTCTCTAGCAGCAGCTTACTGCCTCCAACACCCAGGGAGAGAGAGAGAGCTCTAAGGCTGACTCCTTTTTAAAGAATCAGGTGTTCTCCTGATTACCAGCCCAGGACAGAACACCCTTTGTAAGCCGGAGCTTACCACACAGATTGAAATAGCCTGCAGTCTATATGCCATAAGACAGGATTCTAGGGGAAAAGTACCTGCCGTCTATGACTTTCCCTGCCACTGTCTTACATACCCTCCCCCTCTGTTCGAACCTGTGGGGTCGGACACTGTCTGCCAACTGGCAGTATGTTCGGGATAGGACATCGGCATTACCCTGAAGCCTTCCTGCTCTGTGTTCCACTGTAAATTTGAAATTTTGCAAATTGAGAAACCATCTCATGACCCTTGCATTTCTCTCTTTGGCTTGGTACATCCATGTAAGTGGGGAGTGGTCAGTGATTAATCTAAAGGAGCGTCCTAAGAGATAGTACTTTAGGGATTCAAGGGTCCACTTGATTGCTAAGCACTCCCGCTCGACTATACTGTAGTTTCTCTCCGTAGGTGTGAGCTTTCTGCTCAAATATGTTACCGGGTGTTCCTCTCCACCAACTTCTTGGGAGAGGACAGCACCTAGTCCCACATCAGAAGCATCAGTCTGTACGACAAACTCTTTTTTAAAATCTGGAGTGATCAGGACTGGTTGATTACAAAGGGCCACTTTTAATTCTTGGAATGCCCTTTCAGCCTCTGGGTTCCAGCTGACCATAACTGCCCTACCTCCTTTGGTAAGATCGGTTAGGGGCGCTGCCATGGTTGCAAACTGGGGAATGAACCTACGGTAATACCCCAGAATTCCCAAAAAAGCCCTGACTTGTTTTTTTGTTGAAGGACGAGGCCAGTCTTGGATAGCCTCCACTTTATTTATTTGTGGCTTTATTATACCTCTCCCGATAACATACCCCAGGTCTAACATTTTCTGGACCTCCCCAGATATGGCCTGTCTACGCGCTTCTGGTACTCTATAGGGTTTTAAGCGTACCCGAACTCCAGGTTCGGTGACAATGTCATGTTTTATGGCTGTGGTGCGCCCTGGAAGTTCTGAGAACACATCATAATTCCTTTGTACTAACTCTTTAGTTTCCTGCTTCTGGGATTTGGACAGGGTCTCTGACACCCGCACCTCTGGGCTATCACTAGAGGGGGCACTTACAGCTGTCAGAGTCTCTCTGTCTTTCCAGGGTTTAATTAAGTTCACATGGTACAACTGTTCTGGCTTCCGTTTACCTGGTTGATACACTTTATAATTTACACTTCCCACTTTTTTATCTACCCGATACAGTAGATCCTGGTTAATGGCCATATTTGGGAACTCTTTGTCAGCATTGGGGTATTGGGGCTCACCATTTATGACTTTAGGATTTTCCCTAGCTCTTAATAAGGTGGGATCTCTAAGTGGAGCAGTCCCAAAATTATCACGTGACATCTCTAGCTCAGGCATGTCACACGCTTCTTCCTGCTCCTCAGCTTCACCTGCAAGAACAGCTAGGGGAAAACGGTCAGATTCAATAGTGGTCACCCCTACCGTTTGAACCTCAGTATCCTGATCAAAAGGCTCAGGACTAATCACAGGGCACACATTCTCATTATTAACAGCATTTCTAGTGCAGTGTACATTCTGTTTCCACAAGTCCCAGAACAATGGGAAGTCTCTTCCCAGGATCACACTATGCATCAGGGTCTCTACCACGCCCACTTCATGGGACACAGTTCCACAAGTACTCTTTAGCTGGACTAAAGCTGTGGGATACTCCTTGGTGTCCCCATGTATGCACAAGACCCCTATGTAACGTCCTGTGAGTGTCCGAGGGTCTACCAAGCTGGCATGGATGAGTGTAACTAAACTCCCAGAGTCCAGTAGAGCCCTCCCGGGATAACCATCCACCTTTACATGACATATTCGCTGTCCAGTTTCTGACACAGTCTCAGCAGAGAAAACAGAACGTGCATATAAAGAGCTTCGCCAGGTTGTATCACACTCCATTGGCTCAGAAGTAAGGGGGCAATTGGCAGCAATATGCCCAGGTCCATGACAACGCCAACACTGTATGCGGCCCCAGTCTTTTTGCGACCCAGGTTTGGACCCTACTGTCCCTTGGGAACGCCTCTCCACTGTTTGTTCCCCATCTAGGCCACCTCCCTTTACAACATTATTCACCCCTCTAGTAAACGGAACAGTCTTACCAGATGATCCGGCCGCTTTGCTGTTCTTGAGGGTGGAATGTCCAGGAGGCACTTCTTGGAGTAGATTTTCAGTAGCTCTGTACCTCTCAACCAAGTTGACAAGCCCCTCGGCATCATTAGGGTCGCCCTGACCGACCCAGCGCTGAACCTTTGGAAGTAAGGAACAACGATACTTGTCCAGCACGACTCTCTCCACGATCTGCGCTGGTGTAGACTCCTCTGGCTGTAGCCATTTCCTTACCAGGTGGACCAGGTCATACATTTGGGACCGCGCAGGTAACTGTTCAGAAAAAGTCCAGTTATGCACCTTCCGGGCACGCACACTCATGTTTACGCCTAAGCGAGCAAGGATCTCTCCCTTGAGTTTCGCGTAGTCGTTAGCATCCTGCTCACTCAGATCAAAATACGCCTTTTGTGGTTCTCCAGTTAGAAAAGGTGCTACCACACCTGCCCATTGATCCACGGGTAACTGTTCACGCTCTGCTACACGTTCAAACACCGCAAGAAAGGCCTCTACATCATCCGTGAGAGTCATCTTTTGCAGAGATTTCTGTACTGCAGCCCGTGTGGTTGGAAGCAAGGGTTGGGGTGTTTGCACACTCTGCGCCACACTCTTAGCCACATTCTGTATTTGCTCTTGTAATTGCAGATTAATTTGCTGCTGTTTCTTTAAGGCTAGTCTGTTGGATTCAAGCAGCAAAACATTGGTTTCAGCCTGGGCACGCATGGCCTCCTCATGCACCTTTTGCTGACATGCGTTTGCCTGCCGCTGCAGCTCATTTGCCTGCACCAAGTGTTTTAAAAGGTCCTCCATTTTAACAGTCTCCTGTTGCAGTGTTACAGCAGCCTTTAGCCAGGACATGCAAGTATCAGTGCACTCCAGACACTCACTTGTGGCTGGTTGCCTTTAGCAACAACTTCCAGCTTGCTGTAGCAAAAGTCCTATAGTTCGATGTATGTCTCTTTAAGTGAGATGCTTGCTCGCATTCTCCACCATATGTGGGGTTTTAGCATCAAACGGGTAGGCACAGGTGAGGATTTGGCACAGACTTAGACAGTGACATCACGGCTTGGGTCCAAAACAGGGCTTGCCTGAGTTTTATTGCAGCACTCAGAGCAAGAAACTAACAACAGCCTTTACACTTCAGGCAAAACAGAAAACAAAAACCTGCTCGTCTGAGCTCTAACTAAACAGAATAAACGTCCCTCTCTATACCAGGGCCACACTATGTGACACTGGACACACACAGCAGATATAGATCAAGTAATGCAGTACTTACAGCCTTGTCTCTCTCTAGCAGCAGCTTACTGCCTCCAACACCCAGGGAGAGAGAGAGAGCTCTAAGGCTGACTCCTTTTTAAAGAATCAGGTGTTCTCCTGATTACCAGCCCAGGACAGAACACCCTTTGTAAGCCGGAGCTTACCACACAGATTGAAATAGCCTGCAGTCTATATGCCATAAGACAGGATTCTAGGGGAAAAGTACCTGCCGTCTATGACTTTCCCTGCCACTGTCTTACAATATATATATGTATGTGTGTATATATATATATATATATATGTGTGTGTATATATATATATATATATATATATATGTGTGTGTATATATATATGTGTATATGTATATATATATATGTGTCTGTGTGTGTATATATATATATATATATATATATTAAGTGGCGGAACTACCATGGGTGCAGGGGGTGCAGCTGCTATGGGGCCCGGCGGCTGGGGGCGCCTGATGGACAGCAGGCACACCCCTGCACCATGCTTACTATTTTTATTCAGAGTGCCACGGGAGCCTGTAGGAAGGCTGAGCTGCTTGCAGGAGAGACGTAGACAGAGGAGAGCTGGGGTGCCAGGCAGGCCCCCGAGTCAAAGAGAGGCAGCCGCATACATCGGGACCAGATGCCCCCATGCTGCCTGCTACGAGGGAGGAGGGAGTCTGACCTTTGGCACGGCAGTGAGCGCCAAGAGAAGACTCCTGTCAGTGACGTGCGCGGAGGTGACAGTGTCCAGAGAGGCACAGCCCCCCACCAGCTACCGCTGATGCCCCCTGTCGGCTGCCGCAGATACCCCTCCATACCTCTCCCCCTGCTGACTGCTGCAGATACCCCCCACCACAGCCGGCTGCCGCAGATACCCCTGCCATAACGTGTAATGGGCTTTGCGGTGTGTCGCATAACGTGTAATGGGCTTTGCGGTGTGTCGCATAACGTGTAATGGGCTTTGCGGTGTGTCGCATAATGTGTAATGGGCTTTGCGGTGTGTCGCATAACGTGTAATGGGCTTTGCGGTGTGTCTCATAACGGGTAATGGGCTTTGCAGTGTGTCGCCTAACGGGTAATGGGCTATGCGGTGTGTTGCATAACGTGTGATGGGCTTTGCTGTGTGTCGCATAATGTGTAAGGGGCTTTGCGGTGTGTTGCATAACGTGTAATGGGCTTTGCGGTGTGTTGCATAACGTGTGATGGGCTTTGCGGTGTGTCGCATAATGTGTGATGGGCTTTGCTGTGTGTCGTATAATGTGTGAGGGACACACCTTTCTTTTAGAATGTGTGCGTTCTTTATTTTTAAAATATCTATTGGAGGTGCACATTTTTACTGTTTGCACTACTGGTGCACACTGGTAGTTGGGGGGGGGAGGGTTATAAATTTCTGCTATGGGGCCCACAAAGTTCTAGTTATGCCCGTGTGTGTGTGTGTGTGTGTGTGTGTGTGTGTGTGTATATATATATATATATATATATATATAATTGTTGAGCCACCCTTGAGTCCAACACCTCCTCATCCAGCCTTATTTACAATTTCATTTACAGTATTGTCAATTATGTGTACTTTATTTCCATGAGTGCTGGATCCATGCATTCCTATATTGCCCGTCCGCCTAGATCACGTTGTCACTCAGTCACCGATTACACTCAACTTAGCTGCCTTTTTTACGCAGCTTCCTACCCTCACTAAAGTCTTTTTTATCAATGTCACTTTTACTACTGCAAGTGCACAGATTGTAACCTATGACACCCTCTATCACCAGGGATCCCTGTCCTGGAGAGCAGCGAGCCTGCGATGGCAAACATCACATACAAGACGCAACCAGTGCCAACCCCCGTCTGGCGAGACCGGGACTCCCTGCGCACACCACCGCACAGCTATATAAGGTATGTTTTATTCACTACACTTTTTGCACCTTGATAAAGGGGTTTGCAGACCCCGAAACGTCGGCTTTTGCTCCACTAAAGCTATATATATATATATATATATATATATATACATACATATATATATATATTTATGTATATATGTATATATATATATATATGCCACCCTGCTTCCCCCCCCCTACCTGAATCCTTCGCCACCCCACATCCTATGCCACTCTGCGTCTCCCCTCTGTCACCCTACATCCTATGCCACCCTGCGTCCCCCCTCCCTGTATCCTCTGCCACCATGCAACCAACGCCACTCTGCATCTCCCCTACCTGCATCCTCCACCACTTTGGGACTCCGCTCCCTGCATCCTCTGTCACTCTGCATTCCCCCTCCTACCCTGCATCCTGTGCCACCATGTCCCCCTCACAATCTCCATCCTATGCCACCCTGCGTACGTCCTCCCTAACTTTGTCCTCAGCCACTTTGCATCTCCCCGCCCACCATACTACGACACCCTGCGTCTCCCCTCCCATGCACCTCATTTGCAGCCGGAGGGGCTGGGGACATAGCCAGCAGCTCCGAGAGCCACTAGCCATGCCCCCACAGCGTCAAAAAATGGGCAGTGGCCTCATTAAAATAGACCACACCCCCATAGTCCTAGGCCACACACCCCAAAAAAAATCGGCCGCGCCTGTGGCGCGCAACAGGACACCCCCAGGGCTGCCTCAAGATATTTCCCGGGCTGGTTTTAATTCCCAATCCGCCCCTGCCTACGTGTGAGTAGGAGGAGGGATGACACTGGCTGTGCCGTTGGGTCTGTGTCAGCCCCTGCCCCCAGACCTCTGCTGGTCCACAGCCCATAGAAGCTAGTTAGGGCTGCACGGTAAGGCAGGGAGAGGTATCCTACAGAAAGCCAGATCTCTGCCTATCGCAGCTCAGACTGGAAGTCCCGAAGGGAGGGAACACCTCCTAATGGATTTTACCAGTGGGGCTGCAGTCCTGCAGTCAATGTTATTATTAACTTTAATATTATTATTCAGTTTTATGTTTCGCAGAACTGTATAAAGGGCATACAATAGAACAGTACAGGGAGACAGAACTTAAGGGTGTGGATCATTTGGTCTACAACAACAACTAGGTCGACAAGCATTGGATCGACACCAATAGGTCTACATGCAACAAGGACAACATGGGTGTAGGTCAACATGGGACAAGGTCGACATGGCTCTAGGTCGACATGGGTTAGGTCAACAGGATCATCAGGTCGACACAAGCATAAGGTCAACTTGGGCAAGGTGGACAGTCAAAAGGTCGACATGGGGTTTTTCACTGTTTTTTTTACCCGAATGTCGACCCTGTCGACATGGACACAGTTTGAAGTGGACTCCCCTCGCATCGATAGCTGTGCTCGCAATGTTTTTCCCACTATTCCCTAGTGGATGGTAGGGCATACCACCTGTTGGCACATGTCGGCTCAAAAAACAGTGAAAAACCCCATGTCGACATTTTGACTGTCGACCTTGCCCATGTCGAACGAATGCTTGTGTCGACATAATGACCTGTCGACCTAAACCCATGTCGACCTAGACCCATGTCGAACTAGAACCATGTGGACCTAGCGGTGTCAACCCAATGCTTGTCAAGCTAGTTGTTGTAGACCATTAGACCGTATCCTGAATTTAACATCACAGTAAATAAATAACAAAACTCAAGTACCCGTAACAAAGAACACCACAATTCAAAACACAATACAGCTTAGATTTAAGTAGCAGCTGCAACTAGGACTGATCAGTACCACACTATACCAATAGTGTTGTAGCTGCTAAACTGTGCAAAGTGATATCTAGTAGGCTGATATAGCAGGTAAATCTGGACACAATATTTATCATCCAACTTCACCGTTAGCAATATGGAATGATTTCAATGTGCTCTCTGTACACAGCTGCAGACAGCTTTGGCGGCAAATTTTGTGACTCAGATTTCTACTTGTCTTTTTTAAATAAATTGCCAGAGGCTAATGAATTCACTCTTTTGTGTCTTTTGCACATTCAGAATGTGCACTTTAAAATATATTAAATGTATATTAAAAGATAGGGAAGGAAACGTATTTCAAATAGATGAAGACAACCTATGGAGACTACTTTATACAGGACAGTATATTGACATTATTCTTATAACCAAGATTGTATATCGAAGGCTAAATATTGTCTGTTTTACTGTTGTCTTGTAAGTTGTTTTCATTTTTTTTAAACATTTTAAACATTTTATTCTTTATAAAATAATTAATTGTTATAATTGATACAATTTGAATACATTTTGATCAACCAATAACCTTCCCTATTGGGTGTTTATATACTGTACAAGAACATATTAATGCTTTTTATTAGCCTGTAGTTTACATATGAGGTTGGCAATGACCTCCTTTTTGATCCCTACTGCAGGAATATACAGATTGCCCTCGCTGTGCATGTACATATGCCTAGCATCACGTGTAAGATTAGCTGCTCCAAACTAGTTGGGATTTTCTATGCTTACATCTGAGTAATATTCTGAAGAACAAAAACAATAGTAGTAAAGTTCCCTTTTTACTGTGAAGATTTGAACAAAGTATGTTAGTTCCTCAGTGCAGGGCCCTCTTCCCTCTTGTTGTCAAAGCCCTCTTCTCACATTTCCCTTACAGTTCTCACCCACACAGCTTTGCCAGCATACTTTCTCTATCTATGGCCACCAGCCGCTAGTATTACACTGATTACTCCCTTGCTACTTAGTTGCAGGTACACCATGCATCTCAGTACATATACTGCTGGTTAATAATGCAAAAGATTGCAGTGAGAGTGTCCTAGTCACATGATACCAGAGCTGGTATTAGGGTTACCACCTTTGAGTTGTGAGATTCCCGGACAATGCCCCACCCCTTGACACACCTCCAGCCCACCCATTGACCCGCCCCCAGCCCCGCCCCTTGATCCACCTTATCGTGGCTTTTTTTTAACCTTTGCTTCAATTCTATTCTTAAATTTTGCACACCGTAATGCCACTTACACGTTACATTACACACTGTAGTGACCATTACACGTTATGCCACACATGATACCCATTACATGTTACGCCAGCCACCCCGATGCCCATTACATGTTACGCGATACACTGTGATGCCCATTACACATTATGCCATATACCGTGATGCCCATTACACATTATGCCATACACCAGGGTGGGCATTACACATTATGCCAGGACTCAACCATTTTCCTCTAAATAGGGCAATAAGGACAGTGCGCGCCGGAGGCGCGCGCCAAAAATTTACACCATAATGCCTATTACACGTCACATGCCCATTACATATTATACCACTTGCCATAATGTCCATTACACGTTATGCCAGGGCTTGACAATTTATTTTTCTAAATAGGGACAACAGGGACAGTGTGCGCCGGTGGCGCGTGGCAAATTTTTTTACACCGTAATGCCTATTACACGTC